>NW_026943352.1:0-176867 GCF_024139115.2 Armigeres subalbatus | reverse complement strand
CCACTTACACGCAGACCTTTAGTCAAAGGTGACGATCCGTTTCCAATGGAATTGCAAAGCATGGGGTGATAAAATTGAATCTCACGATCCACTGAGATCTCGTCTCGGCTGTACACACCTTCGGGCAAAAAATACTACAAGCGACATTTTCCATTCCTCGGCTCGACAATGTCCCCCATCTAACAGCAGCAGTGAGCTTTAATGTAATTAATCTAACAGTTGTTTGCGGTTGCTTCCCTTCTTCTTTTTCTACTCCTAACCTCAGGCCCCAAACTGCGGCGGGCGGAGGATAAGAGATTTGAGAACCCGCCCAACCGACAACACTCGAGCCAGGTTCATTAGGCGCTGTGCTGTGCTGTGCGGTGAAGTCGCGACGCGTTGAGGTGTGGCAAATCGCTTCATTTCAAGCTTGGCCGAACGCCGCGTCACAGTTTTCCTTTCTCTTGCGGCCGGGACGGGGGAAATGTTGACAGCGTGTCTCCGAAGTGCTACTGTGCTGACAGGCAGAGGAAGCGACGACGGCGATGTGAAGTCTGTCCACGGCAAATTTCGGACGCTTTTCTTTTGAGTTCAGTTCTTGAAATATTTCCTGAACCGATGAAACGTGGAAAAAGGCAGCTATTGCTGATTATTTTTCTTTGCGTTGTTACATGCAGAAAACATGCTTTCTGTGTTCTGTATTTCAGATTGTAATGAAACGAAAGCAGTGAATGAATGCTCGAAAAGCAGTTAACCGCCAGAAATGTGTTAAGGCTAAAGGCATCTAAATTAAACTTTCTCACAAGCGCGAACTTTTATTGATAAAATATTTGATACAATATGCCATACTGTACAAAATTTTAGAAATTGAGATGAAATCCCATTGAAGTTTGGCTCGGTTTTATTATTTCATTTTTTGCTCAGTTGATGTATGTTTCATCCATTTTCCTGCTACTGTATTGACTGCCATTGCCAAGGAATTGAACAAGTCTGCTTGAAAAAAGTGGATCTTACAAATCCATTATTGCTGCAATCATGGCTGCCCAGTGTTCGGTGGAAGGAAATGATCGGCATTCCCGGGAAGTGTAGATCGTGTTACGGTTTTCTGAGAAAGTATATCTTCCTGGATGATTTGATACACCTATTGAGTATTAAAGCGTCTGATACTATGACACATTAGTGCTGTCTTAGAGCAGGTTGAAGTAGGTTTGTCAATAAATGTAAAAGAGCAGCGGGATAGGAACAACTTCGAGCTACTTCAAGCTGCTCATTAGATAGCTCTACTCACAGTCGACTGTCTACAACTCGATGTTCTTTATCTCGATATCTCTCCCTATATCGATGGTTTCCTCGGTCCCTCCAATCTACATATATTTGGGGTTTCTACATCTCGATAACCTCCCTATCTCGATGTCTTCGGTTCATATTTTGTTCTGTTTTCTTCCTCCGGAAATCCGAATGAATTTCCTCCGGAAATCCGAATAAATTTCCACCGGAAATCCAAAAGAATTTCCTCCGGAAATCCGAATAAATTTCCTCCGGAAATCCGAAGCATTTCCTCCGGAAATCCGAATGAATTTCCTCTGGGAATTCGAATGAATTTCCTCTGGAAATTCGAATGAATTTCCTCTGGAAATTCGAATGAATTTCCTCTGGAAATTCGAATGAATTTCCTCTGGAAATTTGAATGAATTTCCTCTGGGAATTTGAATGAATTTCCTCTGGAAATTCGAATGAATTTCCTCTGGAAATTCGAATGAATTTCCTCTGGAAATTCGAATGAATTTCCTCTGGAAATTCGAATGAATTTCCTCTGGAAATTCGAATGAATTTCCTCTGGAAATTCGAATGAATTTACTCTGGAAATTCGAATGAATTTCCTCTGGAAATTCGAATGAATTTCCTCTGGAAATTCGAATGAATTTCCTCTGGAAATTCGTATGAATTTCCTCTGGAAATTCGAATGAATTTCCTCTGGAAATTCGAATGAATTTCCTCTGGAAATTCGAATGAATTTCCTCTGGAAATTCGAATGAATTTCCTCTGGAAATTCGAATGAATTTCCTCTGGAAATTCGAATGAATTTCCTCTGGAAATTCGAATGAATTTCCTCTGGAAATTCGAATGAATTTACTCTGGAAATTCGAATGAATTTCCTCTGGAAATTCGAATGAATTTCCCCTGGAAATTCGAATGAATTTCCTCTGGAAATTCGAATGAATTTCCTCTGGCAATTTGAATGAATTTCCTCGGGAAATTGAATGAATTTCCTCTGGAAATTGAATGAATTTCCTCTGGAAATTCGAATGAATTTCCTCTGGAAAAAAATCGAAAGAGGAATTTCCGAATGAATTTCTCTGGAAATTCAAATGAATTTCTTCTGAAAGCCGAATGAATTTCCTCTGGAAATTCGAGTGACTTTCCTCTGGAAATTCGAATTAATTTCTACTTCCATGAATTTCCTCTGTAATTTTCTTTGAAAGTAGGGATGGAAATTCAGATGATGATGAATTCGAATGAATTTCCTCTGGAAATTCGAATGAATTTCCTCTGGAAATTCGAATGAATTTCCTCTGGAAATTCGAATGAATTTCCTCTGGAAATTCGAATGAATTTCCTCTGGAAATTCGAATGAATTTCCTCTGGAAATTCGAATGAATTTCCTCTGGAAATTCGGATGAATTTCCTCTGGAAATTCGGATGAATTTCCTCTGGAAATTCGGATGAATTTCCTCTGGAAATTCGGATGAATTTCCTCTGGAAATTCGGATGAATTTCCTCTGGAAATTCGGATGAATTTCCTCTGGAAATTCGGATGAATTTCCTCTGGAAATTCGGATGAATTTCCTCTGGAAATTCGGATGAATTTCCTCTGGAAATTCGGATGAATTTCCTCTGGAAATTCGGATGAATTTCCTCTGGAAATTCGGATGAATTTCCTCTGGAAATTCGGATGAATTTCCTCTGGAACATGGATGAATTTCCTCTGGAAAACCGGATGAATTTGCTTTGGAATTTTGAATGAATTTCCTCTGGAAACTCGAATAAATTTCCTCTGGAAATTCGGATGAATTTCCTCTGGAAATTCGGATGAATTTCCTCTGGAAATTCGGAAGAATTTCCTCTGGAAATTCGGATGAATTTCCTCTGGAAATTCGGATGAATTTCCTCTGGAATTCGGATGAATTTCCTCTGGAAATTCGGATGACTTTCCTCTGATAATTCGGATGAATTTCCTTCTAGAAATTCGGATGAATTTCCTCTGAAATTTCGAATGAATTTCCTTTGGAAACTCGGATGAATTTCCTCTGGAAATTCGGATGAATTTCCTCTGGAAATTCGGATGAATTTCTTCTGGAAATTCGGATGAATTTCCTCTGGAAATTCGGATGAATTTCCTCTGGAAATTCGGATGAATTTCCTCTGGAAATTCGGATGAATTTCCTCTGGAAATTCGGATAAATTTCCTCTGGAAATTCGGATGAATTTCCTCTGGAAATTCGGATGAATTTCCTCTGGAAATTCGGATGAATTTCCTCTGGAAATTCGGATGAATTTCCTCTAGTTATTCGGATGAATTTCCTCTGGAAATTCGGATGAATTTTCTTCTGGAAATTCGGATGAATTTCCTCTGGAAATTCGGATGAATTTCCTCTGGAAATTCGGATGAATTTCCTCTGGAAATTCGGATGAATTTCCTCTGGAAATTCGGATGAATTTCCTCTGGAAACTCGGATGAATTTCTCTGGAAATTCGAATGAATTTCCTCTGGAAATTCGGATGAATTTCCTCTGGAAATTCGGATGAATTTCCTCTGGAAATTCGGATGAATTTCCTCTGGAAATTCGGATGAATTTCCTCTGGAAATTCGAATAAATTTCCTCTGGAAATTCGAATGAATTTCCTCTGGAAATTCGAATGAACTTTCTCTGGAAATTCGAATGAATTTCCTCTGGAAATTCGAATGAATTTCCTCTGGGAATTCGAATGAATTTCCTCTGGGAATTGGAATGAATTTCCTCTGGAAATTCGAATGAATTTCCTCTGGAAATTCGAATGAATTTCCTCTGGAAATTCGAATGAATTTCCTCTGGAAATTCGAATGAATTTCCTCTGGAAATTCGAATGAATTTCCTCTGGAAATTCGAATGAATTTCCTCTGGAAATTCGAATGAATTTGCTCTGGAAATTCGAATGAATTTCCTCTGGAAATTCGAATGAATTTCCTCTGGAAATTCGAATGAATTTCCTCTGGAAATTCGAATGAATTTCCTCTGGAAATTCGAATGAATTTCCTCTGGAAATTCGAATGAATTTCCTCTGGAAATGAATGAATGAATTCGAATGAATTTCCTCTGGAAATTCGAATGAATTTCCTCTGGAAATTCGAATGAATTTCCTCTGGAAATTCGAATGAATTTCCTCTGGAAATTCGAATGAATTTCCTCTGGAAATTCGAATGAATTTCCTCTGGAATTTGAATGAATTTCCTCTGAAATTCGAATGAATTTCCTCTGGAAATTCGAATGAATTTTCTCTGGAAATTCAGAATGAATTTTCTCTGGAAATTCGAATGAATTTCTCTGGAAATTCAGAATGAATTTACTCTGGAAATTCGAATGAATTTCCTCTGGAAATTCGAATGAATTTCCTCTGGAATTGAATGAATTTCCTCTGGAAATTCAAATGCATTTCCTTTGGAAATAAGAATGAATTTCTTCTGCAAAATTCGAATGAATTTCCTTTGGATATTCGAATGAATTTCCTCTGGAAATTCGAATGAATTTTATCTGGAAATTCGAAGTGAAATTAATTTCCTCTGGAAATTCGAATGAATTTCCTCGGGAAATTCGAATGAATGTTCTTCTGGAAATACGAATGAATTTCATCTGGAAATTCGAATGATTTTCCTCTGGAAATTCGAATAAATTTCCTCTGGAAATTCAAATGAATGTCATCTGGAAATTTGAATGAATGTCCTCTGGACAATCGACAGAATTTCCTCTGGAATTCGACTGAATTTCCTCTGAATTCGACTGAATTTCCTCTGGAATTCGACTGAATTTCCTCTGGAAATTCGAATGAATTTCCTCTGGAAATTCGAATGAATTTCCTCTGGAAATTCGAATGAATTTCCTCTGGAAATTCGAATGAATTTCCTCTGGAAATTCGAATGAATTTCCTCTGGAAATTCGAATGAATTTCTAATGAATTTGCTCTGGAAATTCGAGTGAATTTCCTCTGCAAATTCGAATAAATTTCCTCTGGAAATTCGAATGAATTTCCTCTGGAAATTCGAATGAATTTCCTCTGGAAATTCGAATGAATTTCCTCTGGGAATTGGGATGAAGTTCCTCTGGGAATTCGAATGAATTTCCTCTGGAAATTCGAATGAATTTCCTCTGGAAATTCGAATGAATTTCCTCTGGAAATTCGAATGATTTTCACCTGGAAATTCGAATGAATTTCCCCTGGAAATTCGAATGAATTTCCCCTGGAAATTCGAATGAATTTCCTCTGGAAATTCGAATGAATTTCCTCTGGAAATTCGAATGAATTTACTCTGGAAATTCGAATGAATTTCCTCTGGAAATTCGAATGAATTTCCTCTGGAAATTGAATGAATTTACTCTGGAAATTCGAATGAATTTCCTCTGGAAATTCGAATGAATTTCCTCTGGAAATTCGAATGAATTTCCTCTGGAAATTCGAATGAATTTCCTCTGGAAAAAAAAAAATCGAAAGAGGAATTTCCGAATGAATTTCCTCTGGAAATTCAATTGAATTTCTTCTGGAAAGCCGAATGAATTTCCTCTGGAAATTCGAATGACTTTCCTTTGGAAATTCGAATTAATTTCTACTTCCATGAATTTCCTCTGTAATTTTCTTTGAAAGTAGGGATGGAAATTCAGATGATGATGAATTCGAATGAATTTCCTCTGGAAATTGGAATGAATTTCCTCTGGAAATTCGAATGAATTTCCTCTGGAAATTCGAATGAATTTCCTCTGGAAATTCGAATGAATTTCCTCTGGAAATTCGAATGAATTTCCTCTGGAAATTCGAATGAATTTCCTCTGGAAATTCGAATGAATTTCCTCTGGAAATTCGGATGAATTTCCTCTGGAAATTCGGATGAATTTCCTCTGGAAATTCGGATGAATTTCCTGAAATTGGATGAATTTACTCTGGAAATTCGGATGATTTTCCTGGAAATTCGGATGAATTTCCTCTGGAAATTCGGATGAATTTCCTCTGGAAATTCGGATGAATTTCCTCTGGAAATTCGGATGAATTTCCTCTGGAAATTCGGATGAATTTCCTCTGGAAATTCGGATGAATTTCCTCTGGAAATTCGGATGAATTTCCTCTGGAAATTCGGATGAATTTCCTCTGGAAATTCGGATGAATTTCCTCTGGAAATTCGGAATTCTGGAATTCGGATAAATTTCCTCTGGAAATTCGGATGAATTTCCTCTGGAAATTCGGATGAATTTCCTCTGGAAATTCGGATGAATTTCCTCTGGAAATTCGGATGAATTTCCTCTGGAAATTCGGATGAATTTCCTCTGGAAATTCGGATAAATTTCCTCTGGAAATTCGGATGAATTTCCTCTGAAAATTTCCTCTGGAAATTCGGATGAATTTCCTCTGGAAATTCGGATGAATTTCCTCTGGAAATTCGGATGAATTTCCTCTGGAAATTCGGATGAATTTCCTCTGGAAATTCGGATGAATTTCCTCTGGAAATTCGGATGAATTTCCTCTGGAAATTCGGATGAATTTCTTCTGGAAATTCGGATGAATTTCCTCTGGAAATTCGGATGAATTTCCTCTGGAAATTCGGATGAATTTCCTCTGGAAATTCGGATGAATTTCCTCTGGAAATTCGGATAAATTTCCTCTGGAAATTCGGATGAATTTCCTCTGGAAATTCGGATGAATTTCCTCTGGAAATTCGGATGAATTTCCTCTGGAAATTCGGATGAATTTCCTCTGGAAATTCGGATGAATTTCCTCTGGAAATTCGGATGAATTTTCTTCTGGAAATTCGGATGAATTTCCTCTGGAAATTCGGATGAATTTCCTCTGGAAATTCGGATGAATTTCCTCTGGAAATTCGGATGAATTTCCTCTGGAAATTCGGATGAATTTCCTCTGGAAATTCGGATGAATTTCCTCTGGAAATTCGAATGAATTTCCTCTGGAAATTCGGATGAATTTCCTCTGGAAATTCGGATGAATTTCCTCTGGAAATTCGAATGAATTTCCTCTGGAAATTCGAATGAATTTCCTCTGGAAATTCGAATGAATTTTCTCTGGAAATTCGAATGAATTTTCTCTGGAAATTCGAATGAATTTCCTCTCAAACTTCGAATAAGTTTCCTCTGAATTGGAAAGAATTTCCTCTGGAAATTCGGATGAATTTCCTCTGGAAATTCGAATGAATTTCCTCTGGAAATTCGAATGAATTTCCTCTGGAAATTCGGATGAATTTCCTCTGGAAATTCGAATGAATTTCCTCTGGAAATTCGAATGAATTTCCTCTGGAAATTCGAATGAATTTCCTCTGGAAATTCGAATGAATTTGCTCTGGAAATTCGAATGAATTTCCTCTGGAAATTCGAATGAATTTCCTCTGGAAATTCGAATGAATTTCCTCTGGAAATTCGAATGAATTTCCTCTGGAAATTCGAATGAATTTCCTCTGGAAATTCGAATGAATTTCCTCTGGAAATTCGAATGAATTTCCTCTGGAAATTCGAATGAATTTCCTCTGGAAATTCGAATGAATTTCCTCTGGAAATTCGAATGAATTTCCTCTGGAAATTGGAATGAATTTCCTCTGGAAATTCGAATGAATTTCCTCTGGAAATTCGAATGAATTTCCTCTGAAAATTCGAATGAATTTCCTCTGGAAATTCGAATGAATTTCCTCTGGAAATTCGAATGAATTTCCTCTGGAAATTCGAATGAATTTCCTCTGGAAATTCGAATGAATTTGGAAATTCGAATGAATTTTCTCTGGAAATTCGAATGAATTTGCTCTGGAAATTCGAATGAATTTACTCTGGAAATTCGAATAAAATTCCTCTGGAAATACAAATGAATTTCCTCTGGAAATTCAAATGCATTTCCTTTGGAAATAAGAATGAATTTCTTCTGCAAAATTCGAATGAATTTCCTTTGGATATTCGAATGAATTTCCTCTGGAAATTCGAATGAATTTTATCTGGAAATTCGAAGTGAAATGAATTTCCTCTGGAAATTCGAATGAATTTCCTCGGGAAATTCGAATGAATGTTCTTCTGGAAATTCGAATGAATTTGCTCTGGAAATTCGAATGATTTTCCTCTGGAAATACGAATAAATTTCCTCTGGAAATTCGAATGAATTTCCTCTGGAAATTCGACAGAATTTCCTCTGGAAATTCGACAGAATTTCCTCTGGAAATTCGACTGAATTTCCTCTGGAAATTCGACTGAATTTCCTCTGGAAATTCGAATGAATTTCCTCTGGAAATTCGAATGAATTTCCTCTGGAAATTCGAATGAATTTCCTCTGGAAATTGAGATGAATTTCCTCTGGAAATTGAATGAATTTCCTCTGGAAATTCGAATGAATTTCCTCTGGAAATTCGAATGAATTTCCTCTGGAAATTGAATGAATTTGCTCTGGAAATTCGAATGAATTTCCTCTGGAAATTCGAATGAATTTCCTCTGGAAATTGAATGAATTTCCTCTGAAATTCGAATGAATTTCCTCTGGAAATTCGAAGAATTTCCTCTGGAAATTCGAATGAATTTCCTCTGGAAATTCGAATGAATTTCCTCTGGAAATTCGACTGAATTTCCTCTGGAAATTCGACTGAATTTCCTCTGGAAATTCGAATGAATTTCCTCTGGAAATTCGAATGAATTTCCTCTAGAAATTGGAATGAATTTCCTCTAGAAATTTGAATGAACTACCGCTGGAAATTCGAATCAATTTCCTCTAGAAATTCCTCTGAAAATTCGAATGAATTTCCTCTAGAAACTCCTCTGGAAATTCGAATGAATTTCCTCTAGAAATTCCTCTGGAAATTCGAATGAATTTCCTCTGAAAATTCGAATGAAAATTTTAAATGAACTTCCTCTGAAAATTTAAATGAACTTCCTCTGGAAATTCGAATGAATTTCCTCTGGAAATTCGAATGAATTTCCTCTGGAAATTCGAATGAATTTCCTCTGGAAATTGAATGAATTTTCTCTGGAAAATCGAATTAAATTTCTCTTGGAAATTGAATGAATTTTCCCTGGAAAATCGAAAGAATTTTCTCTGGGAAATTGAAAGAATTTTCTCTGGGAATTCGAATTAAATTTCTCTGGTAAATTGAATGAATTTCTTCTTGAAATTTGAATGAATTTCCTCTGGAAATTCGGATGAATTTCCTCTGGAAATTCGAATGAATTTCCTCTGGAAATTCGAATGAATTTCCTCTGGAAATTCGAATGAATTTCCTCTGGAAATTCGAATGAATTTCCTCTGGAAATTCAAATGAATTTCCTCTGGAAATTCGAATGAATTTCCTCTGGAAATTCGAATGAATTTCCTCTGGAAATTCGAATGAATTTCCTCTGGAAATTCGAATGAATTTCCTCTGGAAATTCAAATGAATTTCCTCTGGAAATTCGAATGAATTTCCTCTGGAAATTCGAATGAATTTCCTCTGGAAATTCGAATGAATTTCCTCTGGAAATTCGAATGAATTTCCTCTGGAAATTCGAATGAATTTCCTCTGGAAATTCGAATGAATTTCCTCTGGAAATTCGAATGAATTTCCTCTGGAAATTCGAATGAATGAATGAATGAATTTCCTCTGGAAATTCGAATGAATTTCCTCTGAAATTCAGAATGAATTTCTCTGGAAATTCGAATGAATGCCCTCTGGAAATTCGAATGAATGAATTTCCTCTGGAAATTCGAATGAATTTCCTCTGGAAATTCGAATGAATTTCCTCTGGAAATTCGAATGAATTTCCTCTGGAAATTCGAATGAATTTCCTCTGGAAATTCGAATGAATTTCCTCTGGAAATTCGAATGAATTTCTCTGGCAATTCGAATAAATTTCCTCTGGCAATTCGAATGAATTTCCTCTGGCAATTCCAATGAATTTCCTTTGAAAATTCGAATGAATTTCTCTGGAAATTCGAATGAATTCCTCTGGAAATTCCAATGAATTTCCTCTGGAAATTCGAATGAATTTCCTCTGGAAATTCGAATGAATTTCCTCTGGAAATTCGAATGAATTTCCTCTGGAATAATTTTTTTCTGGAAATTCGAGTGAATTTCCTCTGGAAATTCGGATGAATTTCCTCTGGAAATTCGGATGATTTTCCTCTGGAAATTCGGATGATTTTCCTCTGGAAATTCGGATGAATTCCCTCTGGAAATTCGGATAAATTTCCGCTGGAAATTCGGATAAATTTCCTCTGGAAATTTGGATGAATTTCCTCTGGAAATTCAGATGAATTTCCTCTTCGGATGAATTTCCTGAATTGATGAATTTCCTCTGGAAATTCGGATGAATTTCCTCTGGAAATTCGGATGAATTTCCTCTGGAAATCGGATGAATTTCCTCTGGAAATTCGGATGAATTTCCTCTGGAAATCGGATGAATTTCTCTGGAAATTCGGATGAATTTCCTCTGGAAATTCGGATGAATTTCCTCTGGAAATTCGGATGAATTTCCTCTGGAAATTCGGATGAATTTCCTCTGGAAATCGGATGAATTTCCTCTGGAAATCGGATGAATTTCCTCTGGAAATTCGGATGAATTTCCTCTGGAAATCGGATGAATTTCCTCTGGAAATTCGGATGAATTTCCTCTGGAAATTGGATGAATTTCCTCTGGAAATCGGATGAATTTCCTCTGGAAATTCGGATGAATTTCCTCTGGAAATTCGGATGAATTTCCTCTGGAAATTCGGATGAATTTCCTCTGGAAATTGGGATGAATTTCCTCTGGAAATTCGGATGAGTTCCCTCTGGAATTCCGGAAGAATTTCCTCTGGAAATCGGATGAATTTCCTCTTGAAATTGAATAAATTTCCTCTGGAAATTCAGATGAATTCTCTATGGGAATTGGAATTAATTTCCTCTGGAAATTCGAATGAATTCCCTCTGCAAATTCGAATAAATTTCCCCTGGAAATTCGAATGAATTTCCTCTGGAAATTCAGATGATTCAGAAATTCGAATGAATTTCCTCTGGAAATTCGAATGAATTTCCTCTGGAAATTCGAATGAATTTCCTCTGGAAATTCGAATGAATTTCCTTTGGAAATTCGGATGAATTTCCTTTGGAAATTCGAATAAATTTCCTTTGGAAATTCGAATGAATTTCTGCTGGAAATTCGAATGAATCTCCGCTGGAAATTCGAATGAATTTCCGCTGGAAATTCAAATGCATTTCCTTTGGAAATAAGAATGAATTTCTTTTGCAAAATTCGAATGAATTTCCTTTGGATATTCGAATGAATTTCCTCTGGAAATTCGAATGAATTTTATCTGGAAATTCGAAGTGAAATGAATTTCCTCTGGAAATTCGAATGAATTTCCTCTGGAAATTCGAATGAATTTCCTCGGGAAATTCGAATGAATGTTCTTCTGGAAATTCGAATGAATTTGCTCTGGAAATTCGAATGATTTTCCTCTGGAAATTCGACTAAATTTCCTCTGGAAATTCGACTGAATTTCCTCTGGAAATTCGACTGAATTTCCTCTGGAAATTCGAATGAATTTCCTCTGGAAATTCGAATGAATTTCCTCTGGAAATTGAATGAATTTCCTCTGGAAATTCGAATGAATTTGCTCTGGAAATTCGAATGATTTTCCTCTGGAAATTCGAATAAATTTCCTCTGGAAATTCGAATGAAATTTCTCTAGAAATTCGAATAAATTTCCTCTGTTAATTCGAATGAATTTCCTCTGGAAATTCGAATGAATTTCCTCTGGAAATTCGACTGAATTTGCTCTGGAAATTCGAATGAATTTCCTCGGGAAATTCGAATGAATGTTCTTCTGGAAATTCGAATGAATTTCCTCTGGAAATTCGAATGAATTTCCTCTGGAAATCGAATGAATTTCCTCTGAATTGGAATGAATTTCCTCTGGAAATTGGATGAATTTCCTCTGGAAATTCGGATGAATTTCCTCTGGAAATTCGGATGAATTTCCTCTGAATTCGGATGAATTTCCTCTGGAAATCGGATGAATTTCCTCTGAAATTCGGATGAATTTCCTCTGGAAATTCGGATGAATTTCCTCTGGAAATCGGATGAATTTCCTCTGGAAATTGGATGAATTTCCTCTGGAAATTGAATGAATTTCCTCTGGAAATCGGATGAATTTCCTCTGGAAATTCGGATGAATTTCCTCTGGAAATTCGGATGAATTTCCTCTGAAATCGGATGAATTTCCTTTGGAAATCGGATGAATTTCCTCTGGAAATTGGATGAATTTCCTCTGGAAATCGGATGAATTTCCTCTGGAAATTCGGATGAATTTCCTCTGGAAATCGGATGAATTTCCTCTAATGAATCGGATGAATTTCCTCTGGAAATGAATCGAATGAATTTCCTCTGGAAATGAATCGAATGAATTTCCTCTGGAAATGAATCGAATGAATTTCCTCTGGAAATGAATCGAATGAATTTCCTCTGGAAATGAATCGAATGAATTTCCTCTGGAAATTCGAATGAATTTCCTCTGGAATTTCGAATGAATTTCCTCTGGAAATTCGAATGAATTTCCTCTGGAAATTCGAATGAATTTCCTCTGGAAATTCGAATGAATTTCCTCTGGAAATTCGAATGAATTTCCTCTGGAAATTCGAATGAATTTCCTCTGGAAATTCAAATGCATTTCTTTTGGAAATAAGAATGAATTTCTTCTGCAAAATTCGAATGAATTTCCTTTGGATATTCGAATGAATTTCCTCTGGAAATTCGAATGAATTTTATCTGGAAATTCGAAGTGAAATGAATTTCCTCTGGAAATTCGAATGAATTTCCTCGGGAAATTCGGATGAGTTCTTCTGAAAATTCGAATGAATTTGCTCTGGAAATTCGAATGATTTTCCTCTGGAAATTCGAATAAATTTCCTCTGGAAATTCGAATGAATTTCCTCTGGAAAATCGACTGAATTTCCTCTGGAAATTCTACAGAATTTCCTCTGGAAATTCGAATGAATTTCCTCTGGAAATTCGACTGAATTTCCTCTGGAAATTCGACTGAATTTCCTCTGGAAATTCGACTGAATTTCCTCTGGAAATTCGACTGAATTTCCTCTGGAAATTCGACTGAATTTCCTCTGGAAATTCGAATGAATTTCCTCTGGAAATTCGAATGAATTTCCTCTGGAAATTCGAATGAATTTCCTCTGGAAATTCGAATGAATTTCCTCTGGAAATTCGAATGAATTTCCTCTGGAAATTCGAATGAATTTCCTCTGGAAATTCGAATGATTTTCCTCCAGAAATTCGAATGAATTTCCTTTGGATATTCGAATGAATTTCCTCTGGAAATTCGAATGAGTCTCCCCTAGAAATTCGAATGAATTGTCTCTGGAAATTCGACTGATCTGGAAATTCAACTGAATTTCCTCTGGAAATTCGAATGAATTTCCTCTGGAAATTCGAATGAATTTCCTCTGGAAATTCGAATGAATTTCCTCTGGAAATTCGAATGAATTTCCTCTGGAAATTCGAACGAATTTCCTCTGGAAATTCGAACGAATTTCCTCTGGAAATTCGAATGAATTTCCTCTGGAAATTCGAATGAATTTCCTCTGGAAATTCGAATGAATTTCCTCTGGAAATTCGAATGAATTTCCTCTGGAAATTCGAATGAATTTCCTCTGGAAATTCGAATGAATTTCCTCTGGAAATTCGAATGAATTTCCTCTGGAAATTCGGATGAATTTCCTCTGGAAATTCGGATGAATTTCCTCTGGAAATTCGAATGAATTTCCTCTGGAAATTCGAATGAATTTCCTCTGGAAATTCGAATGAATTTCCTCTGGAAATTCGAATGAATTTCCTCTGGAAATTCGAATGAATTTCCTCTGGAAATTCGAATGAATTTCCTCTGGAAATTCGAATGAATTTCCTCTGGAAATTCGAATGAATTTCCTCTGGAATTTGAATGAATTTCCTCTGGAAATTCGAATGAATTTCCTCTGGAAATTCGAATGAATTTCCTCTGGAAATTCGAATGAATTTCCTCTGGAAATTCGAATGAATTTCCTCTGGAAATTCGAATGAATTTCCTCTGGATATTCGAATGAATTTCCTCTGGACATTCGAATGAATTTCCTCTGGAAATTCGAATGAATTTCCTCTGGAAATTCGAATGAATTTCCTCTGGAAATTCGAATGAATTTCCTGTGGATATTCGAATGAAATTCCTCTGGAAATTCGAATGAATTTCCTCTGGAAATTCGAATCAATTTCCTCTGGAAATTCGAATCAATTTCCTCTGGAAATTCGAATGAATTTCCTCTGGAAATTCGAATGAATTTCCTCTGGAAATTCGAATGAATTTCCTCTGGAAATTCAAATGAATTTCCTTTGGAAATTAGAATGAATTTCCTTTGTAAAATTCGAATGAATTTCCTTTGGATATTCGAATGAATTTCCTCTGGAAATTCAAATGAATTTTATCTGGAAATTCGAATTGAAATGAGTTTCCTCTGGAAATTCGAATGAATTTCCTCTGGAAATTCGAATGAATTTCCTCGGGAAATTCGAATGAATGTTCTTCTGGAAATTCGAATGAATTTTCTCTGGAAATTCGAATGAATTTGCTCTGGAAATTCGAATAAATTTCCTCTGGAAATTCGAATAAATTTCCTCTGGAAATTCGAATGAATTTCTCCTGGAAATTCGAATGAATTTCCTCTGGAAATTCGAATGAATTTCCTCTGGAAATTCGAATGAATTTCCTCTGGAAATTCGAATGAATTTGCTCTGGAAATTCGAATGAATTTCCTCTGGAAATTCGAATGAATTTCCTCTGGAAATTCGAATGAATTTCCTCTGGAAATTCGAATGAATTTCCTCTGGAAATTCGAATGAATTTCCTCTGAAATTTCGAATGAATTTCCTCTGGAAATTCGAATGAATTTCCTCTGGAAATTCGAATGAATTTCCTCTGGAAATTCGAATAAATTTCCTCTGGAAATTCGAATGAATTTCCTCTGGAAATTCGAATGAATTTCCTCTGGAAATTCGAATGAATTTCCTCTGGAAATTCGAATGAATTTCCTCTGGAAATTCGAATGAATTTCCTCTGGAAATTCGAATGAATTTCCTCTGGAAATTCGAATGAATTTCCTCTGGAAATTCGGATGAATTTCCTCTGGAAATTCGGATGAATTTCCTCTGGAAATTCGGATGAATTTCCTCTGGAAATTCGAATGAATTTCCTCTGGAAATTCGGATGAATTTCCTCTGGAAATTCGGATGAATTTCCTCTGGAAATTCGGATGAATTTCCTCTGGAAATTCGGATGAATTTCCTCTGGAAATTCGGATGAATTTCCTCTGGAAATTCGGATGAATTTCCTCTGGAAATTCGGATGAATTTCCTCTGGAAATTCGGATGAATTTCCTCTGGAAATTCGGATGAATTTCCTCTGGAAATCAGATGAATTTCCTCTGGAAATCGGATGAATTTCCTCTGGAAATTCGGATGAATTTCCTCTGGAAATCGGATGAATTTCCTCTGGAAATCGGATGAATTTCCTCTGGAAATTCGGATGAATTTCCTCTGGAAATCTGGATGAATTTCCTCTGGAAATTCGGATGAATTTCCTCTGGAAATTCGGATGAATTTCCTCTGGAAATTCGGATGAATTTCCTCTGGAAATTCGGATGAATTTCCTCTGGAAATTCGGATGAATTTCCTCTGGAAATTCGGATGAATTTCCTCTGGAAATTCAGATGAATTTCCTCTGGAAATTCGGATGAATTTCCTCTGGAAATTCGGATGAATTTCCTCTGGAAATTCGAATGAATTTCCTCTGGAAATTCGAATGAATTTCCTCTGGAAATTCGAATGAATTTCCTCTGGAAATTCGAATGAATTTCCTCTGGAAATTCGAATGAATTTCCTCTGGAAATTCGAATGAATTTCTTCTGGAAATTCGAATGAATTTCCTCTGGAAATTCGAATGAATTTCCTCTGGAAATTCGAATGAATTTTCTCTGGAAATTCGAATGAATTTCCTCTGGAAATCTGAATGAATTTCCTCTGGAAATCTGAATGAATTTTCTCTGGAAATTCGAATGAATTTCTTCTGGAAATTCGAATGAAATTCCTCTGGAAATTCGAATGAATTTCCTCTGGAAAGTCGAATGAATTTCCTCTGGAAATTCGAATGAATTTCCTCTGGAAATTCGAATGAATTTCCTCTGGAAATTCAAATGCATTTCCTTTGGAAATTAGAATGAATTTCCTTTGTAAAATTCGAATGAATTTCCTTTGGATATTCGAATGAATTTCCTCTGGAAATTCGAATGAATTTTATCTGGAAATTCGAATTGAAATGAATTTCCTCTGGAAATTCGGATAAATTTCCTCTGGAAATTCGAATGAATTTCCTCTGAAAATGCGAACGAATTTCCTCTAGAAATTCGAATGAATTTCCTCTGGAAATTCGAAGGAATATCCTCTGGAAATTCGAATGAATTTCCCCTACAAAATTCGAATGAATTTCCTTTGGAAAGTCGAATGAATTTGCTCTGGAAATTCGAATGATTTTCCTCTGGAAATTCGAATGAATTTCGTCTGGAAATTCGAATGAATTTCGCCAGGAAATTTGAATGAATTTCGTCTGGAAATTCGAATGAATTTCCTCTGCAAATTTGAATGAATTTTCTCTGCAAATTCGAATGAATTTCCTCTGCAAATTCGAATGAATTTCTTCTGGAAATTCGAATGAATTTGCTCTGGAAATTCAAAAGATTTTCCTCTGGAAATTCGAATAAATTTCATCTGGAAAATCGAATAAATTTCCTCGGGAAATTCGAATGAATGTTCTTCTGGAAATTCGAATGAATTTGCTCTGGAAATTCGAATGATTTTCCTCTGGAAATTCGAATAAATTTCCTCTGGAAATTCGAATGAATTTCCTCTGGAAATTCGAATGAATTTCCTCTGGGAATTCGAATGAATTTCCTCTGGGAATTCGAATGAATTTCTCTGGAAATTGAATGAATTTCCTCTGGAAATTCGAATGAATTTCCTCTGGAAATTCGGATGAATTTCCTCTGGAAATTTTTCTCTGGAAATTCAAATGCATTCCCTTTGGAAATTCGAATGAATTTCCTTTGCAAAATTCGAATGAATTTCATCTGGAAATTCAAATTGAAATGAATTTCATCTGGAAATTCAAATTGAAATGAATTTCATCTGGAAATTCGAATTGAAATGAATTTCCTCTGGAAGTTCGACTGAATTTCCTCTGGAAGTTCGACTGAATTTCCTCTGGAAGTTCGACTGAATTTCCTCTGGAAGTTCGACTGAATTTCCTCTGGAAGTTCGACTAAATTTCCTCTGGAAATACCAATAAATTTTCTCTGGTAATTCGAATGAATTTTCTCTGGAAATTCGAATGAATTCTCTCTGGAAATTCGAATGAATTTCCTTTTGAAATTCGAATGAATTTTCTTTTGAAATTCGAATGAATTTCCTCTGGTTGAATTGAGTTGAAATTCCTCTGAAAATAAGGCTAAACATCCTGTTTTAAAATGAAATCCAAAATAATAAACTTGAGAGGTTTTCAGGATAATTATGATTATAAATAATTAAATAGAATTAAATAGTGAACTCTACTAATAATGAATTTTCGTTGAATTCTTAGTATTTCCATACAAGTATGATACATAAAATGAATTACAGTGAACAGGATTTGAAATTTCGTAGAAACAAACATTTTATTCCATGTTCAATACCATTTCTTAATCCGTACCATCTCAAGTATGAGGCTTAGAATACTAATCAGTCAAACCCACTCAAATGGCTATAATCGTTAACGGTGGTAACCTTTCCATTCTCGAAAATTGCTTATAAAGTCATAAACATTGGTTGCCTACCTTACAACTATAGCACCTTGTCAGCGTTCCTCTGTGCAGACGATCGACGGTCGGCTCGCCAGTAAATTAGAAATTCCAATCACAACGGCAGCAAACTTCTTCCAAACTGCTACCGCAGCAGAACAGAAACCAAACAATCACGCATTAATATTTTTCCTCGAATCAACTCCCTGGCCTCGGCAGCCAATCGCCAATCACCCTCCCGCCAGCACTGACTCAACACTTGTGTGGTGTGTCGCACAAATAGGCCTCGGAGGCCTTGCACTTTGGGTCGCTTCTGTCGTTGCAAATCTTCTCGGAAAGGATCGACCCCTTTCGCCGTGTATTCGTCGTTTCGATCGGTCGGTCACTATACGTGCGAGCAAAGACCAAGGGGCTAATTTAAATTTCGTCCACGATCACTCGACCCGATCGGGACCAGAAAACCTTTGCGTGCTGCAGCGTCGATGCAGTCTCATCGGTAATGACCCTTCTCTCTTTTGACTCTGGCTGCTGCAAGCTAACTAGACAGAATTCCTCTCGCACCACCGCTTGACATGATTTCCGTTGATTTTGCCTTTTTTTATGATTCTGCCAATTCCTGTTTTGCACCCGTCTCAAAATCACTCAAGAACCACCAGATCTGAATCGAAATGAACTGCGGAGCACCTTCGTCAAGGATTGCCTTCACTACCGTGATCCTTTCCCTTTTTCTTTTGTTTTTTCAACAATGATCGAGAACGATCGATTCACCGGTCGTTCATCAAAAGAGCCTTTGTCAAAACGAGTTTCCGATCTTCTTCTGAACCCTAACCGTTCTCTTATCACCAAGATTGCATCTTCTTCAAATCACAACTCTCGAAGTCGAGGCTCGCACTTTTTGCCCCCCTCGCATCAAAAGGTCAACATCACCAAGCGGCATTGCGTGGCTCGAGAATCGCTCGCGTCATCGTTCCACTCGATTCGCACGCAATCGCCGTGTCAAATCGCGAAGATGATCGATATGATCTAATCAATCACAAACACGTACCCACTCACACGGAACATTCTTTCCGGCGATGACCGTTTATTTACTTGTTTGCTTCTTCGCGTCCTCCTGCTGATGCTTCGAACTTGTTTCTCGAGCGCAAGCAACCACACACGGACCCCGAATGGAGCCCAACCGAACCGGGCCAAACGTCGACTGCTATTGAGAGAGGCAAGGCGAGCCTTCGCTGGCGCGAGGATTGAAATAATTTTGCCCATCTTGGGGAGAACTTTGGATGGATGGATGGGGCTGCGCGCGGTGGCTATCGTCTCAAAAAGCCCAAACAAAGCGGTAACCGGCGAAGCCTTCGAGTCAAGAGAGAAAGAGAAGAAAACGATCGAGAATGGAGAACGCGGTGATAAACTGAGAGAAGGAGCATTTACCCGGTCACCTGAGGTCTCAAATCATAACCGCGATCACACGGTGGTGATCGGATCATGACAAACCGCCCGCGGGGGGATGGGTGAGCGCTCGTGAAAATGAGAGATCCAAAGAGAACAGGTTGGGCACTCTCTTTTACTTGTTTGATAAAAAAAACAACAACCATAAGACAGATTGACGGTAGGTCTCTTGGGTCTTTGCGGTTCGAGCATTGATTAGGGACCCGGTTGGATGGAGTGCATTAGGGATGCCTCGTATGAAAGCTTAGAAAAGTCAAGAAAGCTTCAAACTTGAATAAAAAACCAAGACCGGTCGCAATTTAAGTCTTGCGTTGCTAGTCATCGTGGTGCTGTTCGGCGCTACCCCATATGGTGGAGTAAGGAAGGCACCATTATCCAATTAGAAATCTCTCATCTTGAAACGAATCAAAAATTGAAGATCTCGAATTAACGTTCGCGGTGTGAATTTGTCATGCAAAATCCCAATTGCGGAGTTTAGCTAATTAGAAACATTTAATGATACACATCGAGGTCTCCAGTGGCCTTGCGAGCAGAGGCATGGAGAGATGGCGAGTTCGATTCTAGAGCCAAGTTTTTCAGTAGGAATGTAGAGTCATTGAAGAAAAAGAAGATTAATACACGTCCTAATTTGTTACTGTTAATTTTTTTACGCCCTTCTTTTTACGCTCAAAATTCCAAATAATGCTCCCTCTTTTTACGCCCTATAGGAGCGCAAAAAAGTTTTAGGCATTTATATGAAGCAAATTTTAATTAGTTTCAGAGGTTGTGTTTTAGATGAGCTAATTCCTTCGGTTGTTATAGGAGCAGAATCATAGTTGTCATAAGTTATAGGAAGTCTATAAACTTCATTCAGTCAAGGTCTGTGGATCGACTTCCGTAATGGAGGCAGTTATTGAAGAATAAACAGGTTGTGTGACCCTTTCTTGGTATATATTTGCATTCCAGATAGCTCTTGTTGTTGTCGCCAGGTGGTCTACGAACTCCATAGAGTCAAGATCTGTGGATCATCCTCCGTAAAGGTGGCAGTTATTGAAAAATAAACAAGTTGCATGACCCCTTCTTGGTATATGTCTGCATTCCACTTATTTCATGTTGTTTTTATGGGTTCCAGGTAGTCTACGAACTTCGTTGAGTCAAGATCTGTGGAACAATCTCCTTAGGAGAGGCAGTTATTGAAGAATGAACAAGTTGTGTGACCCCTTCTTGGTATATGTATGCATTCCAAGTACAGATAAACTTTGATATACTTATAAACTTTACTTGTGAACAAATCCTACAAACTTTTTCATAATTAGGAAAAATGAGCCGTCATTGTCATTGAAAATTGATTATCTACGCAAAAGTTGTTCTGAAAAAAAAACTGATATGCCACCAATGTTCATGAATCCTGTGGAAACATCAGAAGGAACACTTGATGATGTTCCTGAAAAAATTTATATACAGGATTATTCAAAGGATTTTTTCGACAATTCTCCAAAGAATTCCTTCTAAAATTTCTTTTAAAATTCCCTTCAGCTTCCGCTTCAGAAATTCCTTTAATAAAATAATACAAAATACTTGAATTTGAGGGAACCCGAAGGTATTTCGAGAAGTAATTGTCGAAGATTTTCCAGAAGGAATATCGGAAACAGCTTATGAATGCATTTCCAACAAAATGTTTGATTGAATTTTTAACGGTGTAGAATCATAGTAACCTTTGCCATTATACTTGACAATTGATCGCTCCTAAATAAATAATTATGAATTTGATTGTCAACCAAATCGGAAGCGTTTCTACAAATGGTCAAAGATTTCCTAACAAGATATCAAAAGAAATTCCAAAAAGAATTAAAAAAAAACAGAATAATCCACCAAGCGGTGATGGTGCCCTTCGCGTGTATTATAAAACAAGTAAGCACATAAGAGTAACAAAAAAAGCATATAAGAGAGGTCAAAATTGGACTTTGGGGAGATAGATTTAGTTATTTCCATCAATTCACATTTATTTGCGTACGCATTCAAATTTTTTTTCCAAAGAGTGGGAAAAATGGGGAAAAAACTAAGTGTTTTAATAACGCCGGAGCGTAATGGCTGATTGGGCAAATTTTCAACAGCGAAAAATTAGGCAGGATCCCGCTTCGAATGCAACCTCTTGCCAGCAAGGCTAAGTATAAAAAAGTGTATCTGACATTTGTTTGTACATACACACATACATACATACATACACACATACATACATCACCTCAATTCGTCGAGCTGAGTCGATTGGTATATAACACTATGGGTCTCCGAGCCTTCTATCAAAAGTTCGGTTTTGGAGTGATCCTATAGCCTTTTCGTTCTTTTTTTATTCGTATATTTATTTGGTAATCGCTTCTTGACAGCTACTGTGCCGGGAAATCTATTGTGGTATTCTGTTGAACAGAATCCACACAGAATCTATTTTTAGATATCCATAATTCGCGTTATTGTTGTCGATGCCAGTCCGTCTTATTGTGAGTCCATTGTGTCCGTTTGTCCATGTCGTGTATTCGATGATCGATGCATTGTTCGGTTGCCATTTATCAGGGTAACGTTGGAGGAATGCCTCCGAGAAGAACAAGTTGTCAGTTGTCATCAGGCAGCCGTACGGTAAGGCGCGTACCCCAAAATGCTTCCGTATGAGCTACGAATTCGGCGACAGACGAGGGTTTGGTGGAGGGGCTGGGAATCGAACCCATGACCATACGCTTATAAGGCGAACGTGTAGCCAACTACGCTACGGGACCCCTTTATAGCCTTTTCGTATACGTAGTATACGCGAAAGGCAAACATAATTGAATACATATCTAAAGGAATATTCGGAGATACTCCTGAAAGAATTTTTGAATTTATTCCCAAATGAATTCGTAAACAAAATAAACAAAATTATTTTATTTCCTTGAAGATATTTCCGGATGAATTCCTGAAGGAATGTCTAGTTGAATACTCAAATAACTGTAAGAATTGCTAAATATTTGTCTGAGGAATGTCCTTAGTAATTTCTCAATGGATTTCCGGGAGGATTTTTGAAAAAGAAATTCCTGAAATAATTCCTAAAGAAATTCCGTAAGGTATTTCTACTAGGTATCTACTAAGGAAATCCATAAGGAATTCCCGTAGAAATTTCCATAGGAGTTGTTCGATTCAGTCAGGGTTAGTAGACTTGCATCATTTACTTCCGTAACACCGTAACATTTTATCACTGGCATCAATTGTACCAATGAACTAAGAACTATAGATCTTCATAATAGATAACTAAACTTCATGACCATTTGCGATTGATGACACTGATGTTTATTTATACTAATTGACTCACTACTTTATTAGCTAACGTTCACTTAATGTATTAATCATGACCTTAACATACAGTACACATAGAAACGATCAGTTTACTGATATTTTATTGATAAAAAGACTCCCGAGCTCCGTGGAAACGTTGGTTGATTCTCAGACACTCTCCTCCCGCCGACCCTCTAACACCCTAAGTCCAGGTCACACATTTGTTCGAAGATAATATTGTTTACCCACTCGACGTAGTAGTGTGCACCGTGGATGTATGCTATACTGGCGTCGAGTCGTGGATTAGAGAATCCAACGTATCCGTATTACTGGAGGAACCATGTTGGTGTTGGAGCACTCTTTGCCACAAATGAAGTAACAGATTTGGAGCTAACAGGAGTGTCTAAAAAAATGATATAAAGAATTTCCGAAGGAAATCCAGGAGGAAATTCTGTATTACAAAGAAATTCCTGAGATAGATTACGAAGCAATTCTTAAAATTCCTTCTTTCAACTTCTGAATGAAAATCCGGAGGAATTTAACAAGGAATGTTTAGATTTATTTCCAAAAATTCAAGAAGTTATTCCCGAAGGATTTTTCGAATTAAGAAAATCTTGAAGAACTGTCCTAAGATATTCTTTGAGAAATCTTAGAATGTTGTAAATTTCTTCAGGTGTGCCTTTGCAAATTGCCTAAAGAATTCGTTAACAAATTCCTCAGTAATTTCCTAAAATTTTGTCCTAGAGCTTTAGAAGGAATTCCTAGCAAAATTTCCTAACGTATTTCTAAAGGAATTGCCGAAAAAAATCTTGTAGGGGTTCCGGTCATCCTAATGTTTCCGTAAGGAAATTTCCGAATAAATTCGTTGTGGTAGTTTTGAAATGATTTCTTAGGGAAAATCCAAAGGATTCCCGGAAGGAATTACTAGCTTCATTTCAAGAAGATGTTTTGAACGAAACCCTCACGGAATCAGCGAAAAATTTTATGAGTAATTTTAAAATAAATTACGGGTGAAATTTTGCTATTTTCTTTGAAATGGAGCTATTTGCGAAGGAATTCCTGCAAAAATTTCAGGTGGAATTCCTGGAACAATTCCAGAAGATTGTGAAGAAATATCCGAAGGAATTCCTAGAAAATTAAAGAATTTCTTCGAATATTCCAATAGGTAGGTATTTCTGCAAGAATTCCAATTGGAATTTATTTCTAAAAACCTCTAGAAATTCTTCCAAAAATGTGTTCAGGAACTCCTCGATTAACTCATCCCCCAATACATCGGGGGAATTCTGTGGGCGAGTGAATGAGGAAAACAGTAACAATAATTTATCTAGGTGATAATTGATAAAATCAGATTCTAGCAGACGATATTATTCCTACATGAATGATCATGACAATTCACTAAACTATTTTGGAATAACTAGCCAAATTTAAATTATTTTTCAAAGTGTCCGTTATATCGGGGAACAATACATATATGCTATATCGAGTGTACGTTATATCGGGGGTACGTTATATCGAAGACTAGTTGACCCGGCAGACGTTGTCCTGCATAGTATGCGTAGATGCGTGTTGTGAACTGCCTATGCGAAATTCTCATACGAATTTTTGTTTTAGTTTTTTACTATTTATTCAACTTTGCTTATGATTTTCACATTCGGAAACTATAACGAACGTAACTGCTGAAGGAATGAAGAAAATCCGTCCAGCCGTTTTCGAGTTATACGGACACGAACACAGACCATTTCATTTTTGTTATAAAGAGAAGATTACCTGTATAGACTGTTCCAGAAATAATAAGCACACTTAATTTTTTGAATATTTCGAATTTTTTTAAATTTTTTTTACAAGTTTTTGACTACGTATAGTTTATTATCTTGTCTACCTTCTTCTAGCATCGAGTTTTGCCGATATTATGGAATATAAGTTATGTTTTAGGATTTTTTCTTCACACGATTTCGGAATGTTTAGACAACACAGTTTTAAGTAGTTTCTTGAAATTTCTCATCAATATCCACACAAAATCCATTGCATATGTTTATCATACATGTCACTTACGCAACGAATAATCAACAAAAGAGTAAGGACTGGAGCTATCGGCGAAGACCACTGCAACGAAAAGCGATTGGAAGCTCGGTTCGTGGAACTGCAAATCTCTCAACTTCATCAGGAGCACTTCATGAATACTGCAAAATGAGTTAAGTGTGTGCGTTGCCAGAAACCAAAAACTAACCGTCTGCTCGAGTTAGACTAAACACACGACGACAAACAACAGAAATATTTTCCCATTGAAAAAGACAAAATTCCCGTGTCGAAACGTCGGGTAGATAATAAACTCGTTGTGAAATTGTAAGACTGAGTAGCCGTTCAATAAATATAATTATTGTTACTGTTTTCCTCGGTTCACTCGGTCCTCAGAATTCTCCCGAGGTATTTGAAAGTAATGAGTTAATCGAGGAGATCCTTAACGCATTTTAAAAAAAAAATTCCAAGTAGAATTCTTGTGGAAATACTTACCTATTGGAGTATTGGTTGACAAATGATGGGTAAAGCGTACCATTGGTACTTCGCGTACTTGAAGGAATAAAATTGACCCCATCTTGCGGTCCTTAGCCTCTTACCCAGAAAATTCTATCTCTACCTCCTCGTGGTGCTGGTCAGGATACGAGCAACCTTAGGAAAGATCGGGTAACCAACCCCGGTGGGAACTATGGTCGTATGCTGACAGGGAAAGGGGAGGGGGGGTTGCTCTATTCCGGAGGTCTGTTCTGCATGCTAGGGGCGGCTGATCAACGTCCATGTGCAAGAAAGGGACTCCAAGTGAATCTGTGCTCTATGGTTCAGCAAAAATAAGGAGGAATGGTCCTCTGAACATTTCGGGGGTTTGGTGTCAGGCCCTGCAAGCCAGCCTTTAAAAAACTCAAGCAATGAATAATCAATGAGTACGGACCGGAACAATCAGCGAAGACTATTGCAACGAAAAGGACTAACGATTACACACACGAGCAATACACACAGCTTTCATATTGGTGAGTGATATGCAAAGGCGCGTGATCGGGTAGTGGCAGGGATTGCAGAAATCAATAACGATAAGAGAGGCAAAAAACTCTTCGAATCATAACAAGCCATGAAAACAAAACTATCGCACTTGTATTATACAAGTTGGAAAAAAAACTGATTCGGATAGGCGGCCCCCACCGAGGGGGTTTGATAAAACGCTTTGTTCTCGCTCATTTCATGGTGGGACATTTTTTTCACACAGCTGTGTAAAACAAGTTAAAATGCATCATCAGAACCGGTGCCCTCGGTGTAGCCTCCGAATCAGTTCATTATCGTAACAGCTACCGAAAAACGTCTCTCGCATGCTACCTATAGAGAGTGTATACAGACATCCATTTCGACACAAATATTCTGATAGATATATTTGAAAGCTTTCGTCCAAGTACTAACTTGTTCGAAGATAGTTTTTTTTCATTTTGTGACAAGCAAATTAATGGGAAAAACGCCCAAAATGCTGAGCACCACTGCTAGAGCGACTGAAGCAACCTGATGTCACCACTGCATACGCGCTGCATCTCGGGACAGCGTTTCGGGAGAAGAAACGCCGCCTGGAAGAAGCGGAGTGCGAGGAGATGGAAAAGCAGTGCCGTTCTCAAGAAACACGCAGGTTCTCTCAGAAGCTCAATGCATCCCGCAAAGGCTGCGTGCCGCGAGCCGAGATGTGGTTCTGAGAGTACAGGCAATGAAAGTGAATGCAGCGAAGGAGATGACTACGTCAGTTCAGCGAACCAGCCCCCACCTTAAGGGAAGTTAAGGCCTACAAAGTGATATCCCAGATTATCTTCCGACGTCTGTCACCATTAGTGAATGAGTTCGTGAGAAGTTATCAAGCCGGCTTCGTTGAATGGGAATTTCTGGACAAGAACAGCTTTCCTGGGAAGCTAACCAGACTGATCAAAGCAACGGTGGATAATGTGCAGAACTGTGTGCAGATTTCGGGCGAACACTGCAGTTCGTTCGAATCGCACCGGGACTAAGACAAGGTGATGGACTTTCGTGCCTGTTGCTCAACATTGCGCTAGAAGGTGTCATGCGGAGAGCCGGGTGTAACAGCTGGGGTACGATTTTCAACAGATCCTGGCAATTTATTTGTTTCGCGGATGACATGGACATTGTCGGCCGAACATTTGCACCCCCCTTTTGAAGCAACAAAAGTTGGACTGGTGGTAAATGCATTAAAGACAAAGTACATGCTTGTGGGCGGACCCGAGTGAGACAGGGCCAGAGCAGTATTACGATAGACGGGGATATCTTAGAAGTGGTGGAGGAATTCGGATCCTTGCAACGGCTGATAACAATGTTAGTCGACGCATCAGCTGTGGAAGTCGGGCCTACTACTGGCTCCAGAAGAAACTGCGGTCAAAAAAGATTCACCACCGCACTAAATGTGTCATGTACAAGATAAGACCGGTAGTCTTCTACAGATATGAAACATCCACACTTAAAATAAATCGCCGAATTCGCTAAAATTTTACCGAAATCTCAACAGCAGAACTGTTCGGTAAATAATTTTACTGATTTTCGGTGATTTTGACAGTTGAACAGTTGGAAAAACATATAAAAAATCTGTAAAATAATTTGCCGAACAGTAGAACTGTTGAGATTTCGGTAAATTTACCGAATACTGCGAAATGAGTTAAGTGTGTAGACAATGCTCGAGGAGGACTTGCATTCGAGAGACGGGTACTTTGATAAGGGCCTAATTTTTTTTTCATTATTTTTTTTTTAAATCGATGGACCTCTAAAATGACAAGACTTACAAAAAAGTGTTGTATGGCGGACTGTCGTGAAATTCCCAGAAGTTTTTTGGAAAAATATCCAAAAAATAAATCAATATTACAAAAAAACCTCATCTTAGAATTATCGATGAAATTTTTTCTGCAGATAGGTATTTTAATTATCTAACTTTTCTGGGAATAATGTTCCTGTGACATATTTTAGGAAAAGAAGTTTTTCTAACAAAAACTTTTTCCATGTCCATATTGAGTGAAAAATGTAGAGATTAAAATTGATTTAGCAAAAAAAAAATAGAGGTCGATTTTTTATCAGATAAATACTTTGATTCCAAACGATGAAGCTCGGTAGATAATTTCATTAGGGGGATTTCAGATAAACGCACATTCAAAAATAATAACTCGCATTTTTTGTCTTTTCTTCAATTTTATTTGTTACTAGTCGACGACCCGGCAGACGTTGTCCTGCATAGTAGGCAAAAATGCGCTTTGTAAACTGCCCATGCGAAATTTTTATACGATTCTTAATTTTAGTTTTTAACGATTTACCCAACCTTTTTCGTAACTTTCGCATTCGAAAATATCATATAAACTCGTCGGAAACGATAACTAACATATTTGCTGAAGGAATGAAGAAAATCCATCCAGCCGTTTTTGAATTATGCGGATACGAACACAGACCATTTCATTTTTATTATATAGACTACATTTAATTCTTATTTCTATTTGAATACTTATTAATTTGTTAATTTACTAGAAGAATTTGAAAACTTTTGGTCTTCATCTGAGTTGAAATATTTTTTAGTCAGGATTTTATTATGAGCGATTGGTATAAAAGAATGAAACTTATTTTTGTCTGTTTGTGTAACTGCCCATTCGCACAACTCCCGAGGAGTCTTAATAGTATTTCCATAATCTTTGGCAAGATTTGCTCGTTTTGCCATTCGTTTGAGAATGCCATCAATAGCTTCGCAAGGGCCTTTTCTGTGCGATGTTGCAGAAAGGTGTCATTCTGCTTCTCAGCCATGTTTTAAATAGAAATTACACAGACTTGCAAAGTTCTTTTTATTTTTATAATGTGCTGCAGCTCCACCAGACACAAAAGTATTTTTTTGTAAAATGACTGTTTCAAAAAGTCAATTAATTTTGAAATGCATAAGTGAACAGCTTTTGTGTCATGGGTCATTACTTCTGATATTATAATAAAGCTAACGTTTTCTAATTTACCGTTTCTTTTAAAAGTAAGCTTCAAATGGATGTATTGATGCCTGGGAATTATTCCAATGATAACCCTGCGCAGCATTTTGGATAATGAATGAATAATTTTCAGAGAAATCCAGCAGTACAAGTATTTCACTTTGACCTAAAGTACTCTTTTTGTTTTTCAAAAAAGTGTATTGCTGTTTGCAAATAATGTCATGAGTTATAAGTTTATCATTTTTTTCAATAAAATACGATACAATTTCATCTTTACAACGGTTTCTAAATTACACCGATCAGTGGTTACCTATTGCTGAAAAACAACATCTTCTTTTCCTCTATTACAAATAAATATCACTTCAGTATCGTTTCGGCAACACTGCCCGTTTTCAAAGCAATTATTTGTTTTTTTTGTTAACCCAATTGTTTTTAAGTTACTTCAATACAAAAAGTCAATGAAAATATAAACCCTTTTCAAATATTCACATTAATTGCTTCCTAAACAAATTTTCATACGTCCAAAATGTGTCGTTGATTGATGATAGGCTGCTGAACCTATATTTAGCGCTGTAGGCTTAAAACACGCTAATAAATTTCCACTCAATATGGACATTAAAAAAGTTTTTTTTTGTTGCTGACGGGAATAGGGGGTGCTGCCCAAATGGATCTCTACCCTATTTGGTTTTACGTAGTTTACGTCGAGCGGTCGTGTCTTGTATACAACCCCAAGATTTTTATGAATTTTAAGGTTTTGCCTTTCTCGTACAACAAAGTTGTACCGAAAGGCTATCGTTTAACTCCAAAATCGAACTTTTTATAGAAGGCTCAGAGACCTATAGTGTTATATACCAATCGACTCAGCTTGACGAACTGAGCAAATATCTGTCTGTCCGTGTGTATGTATGTGTGTGTGCACATGTGCCATAAAAACATTAGCGAATTTTTCACATAGTAATTTTTAACCGATTCTCTCACAGCAAGTTGCAATCGACAAGGAATAAAGCGCAGTCGATCACTATTGAATTTCATAACGATTGCACATTCCAAAAAAATCTGAATATTCAAATAGTTATGACATATCGTGAAAAAGTCATAACATGCTATAAAATGCCTTGTAGAATCAACCCATGCAAGCTCTTCTACTCGCTTTAGTATAAGACTTGAGCACAACAAATGCAACACAAGCTTTGATAGCATGCAAGTTACGTTAACGCCATAACGCTTCTGAAGCTTTAAAGCATATTGAAAAGTCTCGAATAAAACGCACACGCTAATAATATTTTACTTCAAACTTTTGAAAATACACTCACAAATAACTGAGCATTTCAACGAATTTTCCGGGTTGGATTGTTCAATTATGTATGAGAAAGGCACAATCACTGCTAGGTGGATCAATCTGGGGTTTTGTACAAAAGTTTACATTACATTCTCCACTAGGACATGGCCGCATTAGAGCACATAAGATCATTGGTAAGTACTTTGGATATAAATCCAGAAATTCATTTGGAAATTCCTCAAGATATTCCTCAGAAAATTCGAAAAAGTAATTTTAAGGGTTAATTTAGAATTTCCGTAATGTATTCCTTAAAAAATTCCTCCAAGAATTCCCTCGAAAATTTATTTGAGTATTTCTTCAGTTATTTTTCCGATTTCTCCCAAATCTTCTTCAGGAATATACTTGGAAATTACTTTAGGGATTCCTTTGAAAATTCCTCTACGGAGACTTTTAGAAGTTTCTTCAGAAATTCATTCGCAAACATTTTAGGATTTCCTTTGAAAATTTCTTTAAGAATTCCTTCGGATATTCCTCCGGAAATTCCTTGAACAACTCTTCCAGAACTTCTTGTAGACCTTCGAAAATTTTTTTTTTAAATTCCTTTAAGAATTCTTTTGGGAATCTCTTCAGAAATTCTTTTGGGAAAACTTTCGTTAGTAAATTTCTTCTTTTTTTTTAAACCATTGTTAAGTTTTTTAAAATTGAATTTGAAATTTAATTGGATATTACTTCAAAACCTCCTACAAATAAGAATTCTTCCCGGAATTATCCCTGCAGGAATTTTGTACGGTTTATTGTAGATATTTCCTAAGGAATTCCTGGAGGAAATTCCAAAGGAATTTCTGAAGGAAAACAATTACAAAGGTCTTTCCGTTTTTTGTAGGAATCCCTGCAGGAATGTCCAAATTAATTCCTGGTGGCTTTTCTAAAGAGATTTTCGAAGAAGTTCCGGGAGGAAACATTCAAAAAACTTCCAAAATGAAACCAAGTTTTTCTTTGAAATTTTCCTCAGGAATTGCTTCGAAGCTTCTTACGACCTTCAAAAATTCTTCTAAGATTAGGTCTGTTCAGGCTTATCAATGATCACAGTCCATAGCCATAGTCAAGCAATAAAGCGCAACGTTTCACTCATCCAATCACAAAAGGTTCGTTTAGTTACAAATTCGCGTTGTCATTACGAGAACAATATTTGTTTGTCTCTGTCCCAAGCCATGAGCGGCATGACTCTTCGTTGAATGAGCCTGTCTCATTACCATGGATGACGAGAACGATGTTTCTCAGAGCATAGCCCTCTCTGTATATATGAAGGACGGTCGCGAAGCTCAATGCAGTGGATAGATAACCTACAGCATAAAGGCAAAGTTACCTGTGTTTTTTTTGCCACATCATAGCGTTATATTGAACAACCTTAACGGATCTGAATTGATACAAATGCTAGCGTTTGAGCCAGCAGAGACACTCTGCAACGGTCGAGATCTGTCCAGGTCATGTCCTTCGGAATGCTGAGGATGGGGAGACGATTAGACGATTTATGAAAGATACCGAAAACTTAACGTTCTCTCATAGGTACCACGGGAGGTTTTTAGAATTTTTAGTGTGAAAGGTTTAACAAAAGGAATCGTTTTGGTAGATCGTGAGACACAGAATGACTAAGATTGAGAATAAAGTAGGAAAGAGACGAACCTTGGATTGAATCCACGTCCTCCTGCTTATAAGGTAAAACGATATCTACTTGATCAGCTCATCTTTAGAACCTGAAAAATTCGTATGTGTCAAAATCTTTTTCAGAACTTTGAAATTCTTGTTCAGAATTGTAATTAAATCCGCTGGTAGGGTGTTGCTCTGCTGATTCGTTTCGAACAAAAAATTCAGGAAAAAAATTGGAATTTACATCAACGTAAATGATTATTCGTATTCGAATCTCCGATCATGAAAATCGTTGTGCGTTCGAATAAAAAAAGCCAATAATCAATTTCAAAATGTATTTAGAAATTTTACCGTCACCACATTCGGAAACTGCGGCAGAGCCTTACAAAAGCGATAAAAATTAGCCTCGATTCATAAAACAGTTCATAACACATCATCAATTGAGTCATCACTTTGACCGTCATTCGTCGGAATTTAAATGTTTCTCACACCTCGCGTTCTCTAAATATGCAACCTATCATCACTCTGCCGGTAAAACATAATCCGTAATACGATTGGCTTGGATTGGATTGGATGGATGGGAAAAACAACATTTCCCGCTGCAGTCTTGCGATCCCAACATGGCATAAATAGAGCCATGCTTCGCATACATACCGTTTCGTGCTGGTTATCAATCCAGACCAACCGGCAATCCAACATACACCACCGCCATCACAGACAGCAACAAAACCGACCTGTTGTAGACATTTGTACTACAGACACTGCAGCAACCAGCAACCAACAATGATGATGATGATGCGCTGCTTGATGCTGGGATCAAAGTGTAACTATGTAACTAAGGTTTGCAATTTATAATCGAAGCCCTATAGCGAGAGCTATTTGCGGACTGGCATCGCGCGATCGACGGAGAATGCCGGCGCGGTGTGGAGGCACCACCACCGACCGGCGAAGATGTGGCTCAAAAGATGTGAGTTAATAGTATCAGAGGGTGAATGGAAGAAATTCGTCGGCGGCATCGTCATCAGCGTTAAAGACCGAAGAGTGAGTTGCGCGACTGCGGAAAATATTTGTTCCATCGGCTCGGCGTTAGAGTCGTCGTTGAATGCGGGGCAGCAGAAATTGCGAGCGAGTCTATAAAAATGTTTCAAATCTTATTGCTGCGAGGCGCTACACAGGGAAAATTGTTGTGCCATCAGCGCAAGTGTTATGGTTATTATGACTAATTATGACTTTATGCGAATTTTTTAGATATCTTCCATTTCAATTTCATCATTAGTGGGTTTGTTGAGGATTTCCATGTATCAAATTTTTAAATTGTTCAATCAGCATTGCAGTGCAGTGAAGAGTCTCAGACTAGAAAGACGCATAGATTATTCAGAATCTTGGAAGTTGGAACTCTATTTTTTATAATTTCGACGCCTGTCTTTTCTATATTGGGGAACACGTTGAGATTTAAAATCGGAGACTGTCACGAAAATATGATAGACTTTGAACGTTAATATGTCAGCCGTTTCTCTTGTTTGGTCATTCGATCAAGAAAGAGTCAACGCATTTTTGTATTTATCTGAAAATACTGATTTTTAAATATTTATTATCGATAATTGGTAAAAAAGTTTAGAAATAGGTAAACTAACCAATCATGTACATGAAGCGCAAACACAGACATCAAAATCAACCCTTGTCATAAGACGAGTTTGTACAATCCCATTGAATTCCACCACTTAATAGTATCTTGTCTTCAGTGTCTCGTACTTGACTCGACTCAAGTACGAGACACTGAAGACGGCCTCACTGTTGAGGTCGAAATACGTATCTGTCAAGATACAATTAAGTGGTGGAATTCAATGGGATTGTACAAACTCGTCTTATAACAAGTGAAGACATTCCACTAACGACGCGCGCTTGTGATTTTGCTACCGAATGGCAACTTTCTGATGTCGCTTTACGATTAATTTAGCACTTTGAAGAACATTCTTGGATCTGGAATCAACCTTCTTTTGCAAAAAAAATGGAAAACCAAAGAATCTTGCTAGAGAATTTCATTTTCCACCGACGACAGCCAAATTAATGAAGAAGTCACCTTAGTGGAACATTTCGTTTAGCTGCTTTAGTGGGTGAAAAGGCACATTATTGAAAATAAAGGATCATTTCAGAGAAAATTCGAAAACTCAAGCCGAATAGTCTGGGTGAAGATTTTTCCCAATGGTCAATACCTCCTCTCGGATGAAAAGTTTTAGTCCTGAAAAGGACTGTTTGTCATTAATCAAAAACTTATGATTCCATCGCGGGCGAAAACCGAACGCTGAAAATAAATATATTTGCGTTTGGTTTTGCGCTGCTTTCGATTATGTTTATTTTCTCTTATTTTGAACATTCTGGAGGAAGGTGTCTTCTGGGACTCTGATGCCCTTCACTGAAAGCCAGACGCTTTTTGCTCGATGTTGATAAAGAGACACAAATGATGATAACAAATATGTACCATCCATTTCGTATAGCTACGTGATCCTACGTCACCTTTGCATACAACCCGATGGGGCTGCACCTTTGAGTTTTTTTATTTCACAACTTTGTATTGTACATAATATGCACGATCAGCTCCTTCCATGCAGGTCATAAACCTCCTTTCAAAAGGCTCCTTTGAAAACACTCGGAAACCACATTCAACAAGCTCGGAAGCCTCCTTTCAAAAGGCTCGGAAGCCTCCTTTCAAGAGGCTTGGAAGCCTCCTTTCAAGAGGCTTGGAAGCCTCCTTTCAAGAGGCTTGGAAGCCTCCTTTCAAGAGGCTTGGAAGCCTCCTTTCAAGTGGCTCGGAAGCCTCCTTTCAAGTGGCTCGGAAGCCTCCTTTCAAGAGGCTCGGAAGCCTCCTTTCAAGAGGCTCGGAAGCCTCCTTTCAAGAGGCTCGGAAGCCTCCTTTCAAGAGGCTCGAAAGCCTCCTTTCAATAGGCTCGAAAGCCTCCTTTCAATAGGCTCGGAAGCCTCCTTTCAAGAGGCTCGGAAGCCTCCTTTCAAGAGGCTCGGAAGCCTCCTTTCAAGAGGCTCGGAAGCCTCCTTACAATAGGCCCGGAAGCCTCATTTCAATATGCCCGGAAGCCTCGTTTCAAAATGCCCGGAAGCCTCCTTCCAAGAGGCCCGGAAGCCTCCTTTCAAGAGGCTCGGAAGCCTCCTTTCAAAAGGTCCGGAAGCCTCCTTTCAAGTGGCCCGGAAGCCTCCGTTCAAGAGGCCCGGAAGCCTCCTTTAAAGAGTCCTGGGAGCCTCCTTTCAAGAGGCCCGGAAGCCTCCTTTCAAGAGGCCCGGAAGCCTCCTTTCAAGTGGCCCGGAAGCCTCCTTTCAAGTGGCCCGGAAGCCTCCTTTCAAGAGGCCCGGAAGCCTCCTTTCAAGAGGCCCGGAAGCCTCCTTTCAAGAGGCCCGGAAGCCTCCTTTCAAGAGGCTCGGAAGCCTCCTTTCAAGAGGCCCGGAAGCCTCCTTTCAAGAGGCCCGGAAGCCTCCTTTCAAGAGGCTCGGCAGCCTCCTTTCAAGAGGCCCGGAAGCCTCCTTTCAAGAGGCCCGGAAGCCTCCTTTCAAGAGGCCAGGCCTCCTTTAAGAGGCCAGGCCTCCTTTCAAGAGGCCCGAAGCCTCCTTTCAAGAGGCCCAGAAGCCTCCTTTCAAGAGGCCCGGAAGCCTCCTTTCAAGAGGCCCAGGCCTCCTTTCAAGAGGCCCAGAAGCCTCCTTTCAAGAGGCCCGGAAGCCTCCTTTCAAGAGGCCCGGAAGCCTCCTTTCAAGAGGCCCAGGCCTCCTTTCAAGAGGCCCGGAAGCCTCCTTTCAAGAGGCCCGGAAGCCTCCTTTCAAGAGGGCCCGGAAGCCTCCTTTCAAGAGGCCCAGGCCTCCTTTCAAGAGGCCCAGAAGCCTCCTTTCAAGAGGCCCGGAAGCCTCCTTTCAAGAGGCCCAGGCCTCCTTTCAAGAGGCCCGGAAGCCTCCTTTCAAGAGGGCCCAAGCCTCCTTTCAAGAGGCCCGGAAGCCTCCTTTCAAGAGGCCAGAAGCCTCCTTTCAAGAGGCCCAGGCCTCCTTTCAAGAGGCCCAGGCCTCCTTTCAAGAGGCCCGGAAGCCTCCTTTCAAGAGGCCAGAAGCCTCCTTTCAAGAGGCCGGAAGCCTCCTTTCAAGAGGCCCGGAAGCCTCCTTTCAAGAGGCCTGGAAGCCACCTTTCAAGAGGCCTGGAAGCCACCTTTCAAGAGGCCCGGAAGCCACCTTCAAGAGGCCAGGCCTCCTTTCAAGAGGCCCAGAAGCCTCCTTTAAGAGGCCCGGAAGCCTCCTTTCAAGTGGCCCGGAAGCCTCCTTTCAAGAGGCCCGGAAGCCTCCTTTCAAGAGGCCCGGAAGCCTCCTTTCAAGAGGCCCGGAAGCCTCCTTTCAAGAGGCCCGGAAGCCTCCTTTCAAGAGGCCCGGAAGCCTCCTTTCAAGAGGCCCGGAAGCCACCTTTCCAGAGGCCAGAACGCATCCTTTCAAGAGGCCCGGAAGCCACCTTTCAAGAGGCCCGGAAACCTCCTTTCAAGAGGCCCGGAAGCCTCCTTTTAAGAGGCCCGGAAGCCTCCTTTCAAGTGGCCCGGAAGCCTCCTTTCAAGAGGCCCGGAAGCCTCCTATCAAGAGGCCCGAAAGCCTCCTTTCAAGAGGCCCGGAAGCTCCCTTTCAAGAGGCTCGGAAGCCTCCTTTCAAGAGGCTCGGAAGCCTCCTTTCAAGAGGCTCGGAAGCCTCCTTTCAGGAGGCTCGGAAGCTTTCTTTCAAGAGGCTCGGAACTATCCTTTCAAGAGGCTCGGAAGCCTCCTTTCAAGAGGCCCGGAAGCCTCCTTTCAAGAGGCCCGGAAGCCTCCTTTCAAGAGGCCCGGAAGCCTCCTTTCAAGAGGCCCGGAAGCCTCCTCTCAAGAGGCCCGGAAGCCTCCTTTCAAGAGGCTCGGCAGCCTCCTTACAAGAGGCCCGGAAGCCTCCTTTCAAGAGGCCCGGAAGCCTTCTTTCAAGAAGCCTTGAAGCGTCCTTTTAATAGGCCCGGAAGCTTCATTTCAATGGGCCCGGAAGCCTCCTTTTAAAAGGTTCCGAAACCTCCTTTCAAGAGGCACGGAAGCCTCCTTTCTAAAGGCCCGACAGCCTCCTTTCTTTTTAAAAGATTCGGAAACCTCCTTTCAAGAGGTCCGGAAGTGTCCTTTCAAGAGGCCCGGAAGCCTCCTTTCAAGAGGCCCGGAAGCCTCCTTTCAAGAGGCCCAGAAGCCTCCTTTCAAAAGGCCAGGAAGCCTCCTTTTAACAGGTTTGGAAACCGCCTTTCAAGAGGGCCAGAAGCCTCCTTTCAAGAGGCCCGGAAGCCTCCTATCAAGAGGCCCAGAAGCCTCCTTTCAAGAGGCCAGAAGCCTCCTTTCAAGAGGCTCAGAAGCCTCCTTCAAGAGGCTCAGAAGCCTCATTTCAATAGGCCAGAAGCCTCCTTTCAAGAGGCCCTGAAGCCTCCTTTCAAGAGGCCCGAAGCCTCCTTTCAAAGGCCCGGAAGCCTCCTTTCAAGAGGTCCAGAAGCCTCCTTTCAAGAGGCCCAGGCCTCCTTTCAAGAGGCCAGAAGCCTCCTTTCAAGAGGCCCAGAAGCCTCCTTTCAAGAGGCCCAGAAGCCTCCTTTCAAGAGGCCCAGAAGCCTCCTTTCAAGAGGCCAGAAGCCTCCTTTCAAGAGGCCCGAAGCCTCCTTTCAAGAGGCCGGAAGCCTCCTTTCAAGAGGCCCGGAAGCCTCCTTTCAAGAGGCCCGGCAGCCTCTTGTCAAAAGGCCAGAAGCCTCCTTTCAAGAGGCCCAAGCCTCCTTTCAAGAGGCCCAGGAAGCTACCTTTCAAGAGGCCGGAAGCCTCCTTTCAAGAGGCCCGGAAGCTACCTTTCAAGAGGCCCTGAAGCCTCCTTTAAGAGGCCCAGAAGCCTCCTTTCAAGAGGCCAGAGCCTCCTTTCAAGAAGCCCGGAAGCCTCCCTTCAAGAGAGACGGAAGTCTCCTTTCAAGAGGCCCGGAAGCCTCCTTTCAAGAGGCCCGGAAGCCTCCTTTCAAGAGGCCCAGGCCTCCTTTCAAGAGGCCCGGAAGCCTCCTTTCAAGAGGCCCTGCCTCCTTTCAAGAGGCCCGGAAGCCTCCTTTCAAGAGGCCAGAAGCCTCCTTTCAAGAGGCCCAGGCCTCCTTTCAAGAGGCCTGAAGCCTCCTTTCAAGAGGCCCAGAAGCCTCCTTTCAAGAGGCCCGGAAGCCTCCTTTCAAGAGGCCCAAGCCTCCTTTCAAGAGGCCCGGAAGCCTCCTTTCAAGAGGCCGGAAGCCTCCTTTCAAGAGGCCCAGAGCCTCCTTTCAAGAGGCCTGAAGCCTCCTTTCAAGAGGCCCGGAAGCCTCCTTTCAAGAGGCCCGGAAGCCTCCTTTCAAGAGGCCCAGGCCTCCTTTCAAGAGGCCCAGGCCTCCTTTCAAGAGGCCCGGAAGCCTCCTTTCAAGAGGCTCGGAAGCCTCCTTTCAAGAGGCCCAGAAGCCTCCTTTCAAGAGGCCCAGAAGCCTCCTTTCAAGAGGCCCGGAAGCCACCTTTCAAGAGGCCCGGAAGCCTCCTTTCAAGAGGCCCGGAAGCCTCCTTTCAAGAGGCCGGAAGCCTCCTTCCAAGAGGCCCGGAAGCCTCCTTTCAAGCGGCCCCGAAGCCTCCTTTCAAGAGGCCCGGAAGCCTCATTTCAAGTGGCTTTCAAGAGGCCCGTAAGCCTCCTTTCAAGAGGCCCGGAAGCCTCCTTTCAAGAGGCTCGGAAGCCTCCTTTCAAGAGGCCCAGGCCTCCTTTCAAGAGGCCGGAAGCCTCCTTTCAAGAGGCCCAGAAGCCTCCTTTCAAGAGGCCCAGAAGCCTCCTTTCAAGAGGCCCGGAAGCCTCCTTTCAAGAGGCCCAGAAGCCTTCTTTCAAGAGGCCGGAAGCCTCCTTTCAAGAGGCCAGGAAGCCTCCTTTCAAGAGGCCCGGAAGCCTCCTTTCAAGAGGCCCGAAGCCTCCTTTCAAGAGGCCCGGAAGCCTCCTTTCAAGAGGCCCGGAAGCCTCCTTTCAAGAGGCCCAGGAAGCCTCCTTTCAAGAGGCCCGGAAGCCTCCTTTCAAGAGGCCCAAGCCTCCTTTCAAGAGGCCCGAAGCCTCCTTTCAAGAGGCCCGGAAGCCTCCTTTCAAGAGGCCCAGCCTCCTTTCAAGAGGCCTGAAGCCTCCTTCAAGAGGCCCGGAAGCCTCCTTTCAAGAGGCCCGGAAGCCTCCTTTCAAGAGGCCCAGCCTCCTTTCAAGAGGCCCGGAAGCCTCCTTTCAAGAGGCCAGGCCTCCTTTCAAGAGGCCCGGAAGCCTCCTTTCAAGAGGCCCAGGCCTCCTTTCAAGAGGCCCGGAAGCTTCCTTTTAAGAGGCCCGGAAGCCTTTCAAGAGGCCCGGAAGCCTCCTTTCAAGAGGCCAGGAAGCCTCCTTTCAAGAGGCTCGAAGCCTCCTTTCAAGAGGCCCGGAAGCCTCCTTTCAAGAGGCCCAAGCCTCCTTTCAAGAGGCCCAGCCTCCTTTCAAGAGGCCTGAAGCCTCCTTCAAGAGGCCCGACGCCTCCTTTCAAGAGGCCCGGAAGCCTCCTTTCAAGAGGCCCGGAAGCCTCCTTTCAAGAGGCCCGGAAGCCTCCTTTCAAGAGGCCCGGAAGCCTCCTTTCAAGAGGCCCGGAAGCCTCCTTTCAAGAGGCCCAGAAGGCTCCCTTCAAGCGGCCCGAAGCCTCCTTTCAAGAGGCTCAAGCCTCCTTTCAAGAGGCCCGGAAGCCTCCTTTCAAGAGGCCCAGAAGCCTCCTTTCAAGAGGCCCGGAAGCCTCCTTTCAAGAGGCCAGGCCTCCTTTCAAGAGGGGCCCGGAAGCCTCCTTTCGAGAGGCTCGGAAGACTCCCTTCATGAGCCTTTGAGGCCTCCTTTCAAGAGGCTCGGAAGCCTCCTTTCAAGAGGCCCAGAAGCCATCTTTCAAGAGGCCCAGAAGCCTCCTTTCAAGAAGCCCGGAAGCCTCCTTTCAAGAGGCCCGGAAGCCTTTTTTCAAGAGGCCCGGAAGCCTCCTTTCAAGAGGCCCGGAAGCCTCCTTTCAAGAGGCCCGGAAGCCTTTTTTCAAGAGGCCCGGAAGCCTCCTTTCAAGAGGCTCGGAAGCCTTCTTTCAAGAGGCTCGGAAGCCTCCTTCCAAGAGGCCCGGAATCCTCCTTTCAAGAGGCTCGGAAGCCTCCTTTCAAGAGCCTCCTTTCAAGAGGCTCGGAAGCCTCCTTTCAAGAGCCTCCTTTCAAGAGGCTCGGAAGCCTCCTTTCAAGAGGCTCGGAAGCCTCCTTTCAAGAGGCTCGGAAGCCTCCTTTCAAGAGGCTCGGAAGCCTCCTTTCAAGAGGCTCGGAAGCCTCCTTCAAGAGGCTCCAGAGCCTCCTTTCAAGAGGCTCAGAAGCCTCCTTTCAAGAGGCTCGGAAGCCTCTTTTCAAGAGGCTCGGAAGCCTCCTTCCAAAAGGCTCGGAAGCCTCCTTTCAAGAGGCTCGGAAGCCTCCTTTCAAGAGGCTCAGTAGCTTCCTTTCAAGAGGCTCAGAAGCCTCCTTTCAAGAGGCTCAGAAGCCTCCTTTCAAGAGGCTCAGAAGCCTCCTTTCAAGAGGCTCAGAAGCTTTCTTTCAAGAAGCTCTGAAGGCTCCTTTCAAGAGGCCCGGAAACCTTCTTGCAAGAGACCCGGGAGCCTTTTTTCAAGAGGCTCGGAACCCTCCTTTCAAGAGGCTCAGAAGCGTCCTTTCAAGAGGCTCAGTAGCTTCCTTTCAAGAGGCTCAGAAGCCTCCTTTCAAGAGGCTCAGAAGCCTCCTTTCAAGAGGCCCGGAAGCCTCCTTTCAAGAGGCCAGAAGCCTCCTTTCAAGAGGCCCAGAAGCCTCCTTTCAAGAGGCCCAGGAAGCCTCCTTTCAAGAGGCTCAGAAGCCTCCTTTCAAGAGGCTCAGAGCCTCCTTTCAAGAGGCTCAGAAGCTTTCTTTCAAGAGGCTCAGGCCTCCTTTCAAGAGGCTCAGAAGCATCCTTTCAAGAGGTTCAGGCATCCTTTCAAGAGGTTCAGAAGCCTCCTTTCAAGAGGCTCAGAGCCTCCTTTCAAGAGGCTCAGAGCCTCCTTTCAAGAGGCTCAGGCCTCCTTTCAAGAGGCTCAGAAGCCTCCTTTCAAGAGGCTCAGAAGCCTCCTTTCAAGAGGCTCAGGCCTCCTTTCAAGAGGCTCAAGCCTCCTTTCAAGAGGCTCAAAGCCTCCTTTCAAGAGGCTGAAAGCCTCCTGTCAAGAGGCTCAGAAGCCTCCTTTCAAGAGGCTCAGGCCTCCTTTCAAGAGGCCTCAGAAGCCTCCTTTCAAGAGGCTCAGAAGCCTCCTTTCAAGAGGCTCAGAAGCCTCCTTTCAAGAGGCTCAGAGCCTCCTTTCAAGAGGCTCAGGCCTCCTTTCAAGAGGCTCAGAAGCCTCCTTTCAAGAGGCTCCAGCCTCCTTTCAAGAGGCTCAGAAGCCTCCTTTCAAGAGGCTCAGGAAGCCTCCTTTCAAGAGGCTCAGAAGCCTCCTTTCAAGAGGCTCAGAAGCCTCCTTCAAGAGGCTCAGAAGCCTCCTTTCAAGAGGCTCAGAGCCTCCTTTCAAGAGGCTCAAAGCCTCCTTTCAAGAGGCTCAGAAGCCTCCTTTCAAGAGGCTCAGAAGCCTCCTTTCAAGAGGCTCAGAAGCCTCCTTTCAAGAGGCCTCAGAAGCCTCCTTTCAAGAGGCTCAAAGCCTCCTTTCAAGAGGCTCAGAAGCCTCCTTTCAAGAGGCCTCAAGCCTCCCTTCAAAGGCTCAGAAGCCTCCTTTCAAGAGGCTCAGAAGCCTCCTTTCAAGAGGCTCAGCCTCCTTTCAAGAGGCCTGGAAGCCTCCTTTCAAGAGGCTCAGAAGCCTCCTTTCAAGAGGCTCAAAGCCTCCTTTCAAGAGGCTCAGAAGCCTCCTTTCAAGAGGCTCAGAAGCCTCCTTTCAAGAGGCTCAAGCCTCCTTTCAAGTGGCTCAGAAGCCTTTTTTCAAGAGGCTCGGAAGCCTCCTTTCAAGAGGCTCGGAAGCCTCCTTTCAAGAGGCTCGGAAGCCTCCTTTCAAGAGGCTCGGAAGCCTCCTTTCAAGAGGCTCGGAAGCCTCCTTTCAAGAGGCTCGGAACCCGATCAGGAATGCATAACAGAATTATAACTCAATTCTATCAATGGTTGTTATTTAAAACAACGTGTGTTATAATTAGATAATTCGATAAAAATGTGTCTACGGCCAGTTTTATTTCATATCAAAATTATAACAACATTAGTTATGTATTTTTACACAAAATAATTGCCTACTTTTTTGATATTGAAAAAAAAGCGGAGGTAATCACCTCCAGTATAACTTGAATCAATGTTCGATGTGAATAGCAGGCGGGTGCTAAGGTGTCAAATATTTGTTGCCTCAAATCAAGCGAATGCCGACGGCACTAACACTACGCCGTAGTCTATGAAAAATAAACACTGCAGTGAGTGAGAATGTTCTGAAACGCACAAAGTTTGGATAATGCCAGAAACAACTGTTTCTGCTCAGCACAGAGTTTTTTTTCTACCAACATACTTATTTATCTGCATATTTCGCGTACGGAATAAAGTGGAAACACTACATTTTTTTTAGATTTAGTGTATTTTTGTTCGTTACAATCTTTAATTTAATATGTGTTTTCGACACCACTCTCTCTTGTAAAAATGGTAAACAATACAAATTTTCACAAATACCACGACAATTTATGTAAGTATATGAGCATTTTGACATTGGAGTATAAATTTATGCGCCAAATAAGGGGGTACTGTCAAACTTGCCAAAATCCATATGAAAAAAATTCGTTGTCCCCCCTCTGGTTAATAGCTAGTACAAAGCTAATTGCCTACATTATGGATGGAAATCCGGCGTTGTAGCGTACCACATTTTTATACGTGATGTAGGCAATTACCATGAAAGTAGATTTTTGTACCTCATAATCATATCAACGGTTGTTATAATGTTGAAATGAAGGTAACAACCTCTGATATAATTATGTTACGGCTAGAGGGAATTTTGATATATTTTTTGTTATTTTAACAACTAACCAGCCAATTTTATAACACATTTTGTTACATTATTTTTCTGAAATAAATAACTCCCCTTGTTATAATTTTGTTATGCATTCTTGATCGGGAAGCCTCCTTTCAAGAGGCTCGGAAGCCTCCTTTCAAGAGGCTCGGAAGCCTCCTTTCAAGAGGCTCGGAAGCCTCCTTTCAAGAGGCTCGGAAGCCTCCTTTCAAGAGGCCTCAGGAAGCCTCCTTTCAAGAGGCTCAGAAGCCTCCTTTCAAGAGGCTCGGAAGCCTCCTTCAAGAGGCTCAGGAAGCCTCCTTTCAAGAGGCTCAGGAAGCCTCCTTTCAAGAGGCTCAGGCCTCCTTCAAGAGGCTCAGAGCCTCCTTTCAAGAGGCTCGGAAGCCTCCTTTCAAGAGGCTCAGCCTCCTTTCAAGAGGCTCGGAAGCCTCCTTTCAAGAGGCTCAGAAGCCTCCTTTCAAGAGGCTCGGAAGCCTCCTTTCAAGAGGCCTGGAAGCCTCCTTTCAAGAGGCTCAGAAGCCTCCTTTCAAGAGGCCTGGAAGCCTCCTTTCAAGAGGCCTGGAAGCCTCCTTTCAAGAGGCTCAGAAGCCTCCTTTCAAGAGGCCTCAGAAGCCTCCTTTCAAGAGGCCTCGAAGCCTCCTTTCAAGAGGCTCAAGCCTCCTTTCAAGAGGCTCAGAAGCCTCCTTCCAAGAGGCTCGGAAGCCTCCTTTCAAGAGGCCGGAAGCCTCCTTTCAAGAGGCCGGAAGCCTCCTTTTAAGAGGCCCGGAAGCCTCCTTTCAAGAGGCTCGGAAGTCTCCTTATAAGAGGCCCGGAAGCCTCCTTACAAGTGGCCCGGAAGCCTCCTTTCAACAGGCTCGGAAGCCTCCTTTCAAGAGGCCCGGAAACCTCCTTCCAAGAGGTTCGGAAACCTCCTTCCAAGAGGTTCGGAAGCCTCCTTCCAAGAGGTTCGGAAGCCTCCTTTCAAGAGGTTCGGAAGCCTCCTTTCAAGAGGCCCGGAAGCCTCCTTTCAAGAGGCCCGGAATTTTCTTTTCAATAGGCCTGGAAGCCTCCTTTCAAGAAGCCCGGAAGCCTACCGCTTTAACGCTTCAACGTTATAGCGCTTTATTGATCACAAAGACGACTAATATCAAAACTCAAGAGTAAGTTGGAGTATCGATTGAATCATGTTATTTTGTCCCAAGGAGCTGTTTCAACTTCAAATTACCACGAAACACTTTGTTGGTCATGTAGAACATTAAGATCGCTAGCAATCGTGCTCACTGCTGTGAGAAATCAAAAATATTATCAACACGTATGTTAATTTAATTTTCCTCTCTTCATCTCTTTTTATTCAATGAATATGGTAGATTAAATGAAGGAAATGAACAGTTGAACGATTAATTAAATCACTGAGAGATTTTTTTTTAATAGTCAACTCAAAGTATTAAATAGAAATGTACCATCCCGAACAGATCCGCTTTCAAAACTTTAGTTATCCCGAACTTATTTCAGCTGTTTAGTCTTATTCTTGTGGACGCTTATTCGAATGGACTTTTAGAACGGTGCCGCTCAAAATAGTTCTGCTCCAACACCGTTGACCAAATTCTTCAAATTGTTTCTGCAACCACACAACAGTGACAAATCTTCTACCTTCCCAAACAGCTTCGTGCCTACATAAAACAAACTGGATCTCATTCCATGGATTTCAACCGGGACGGTAAATAATCCGACCGACCGAGCTGGGTGTGTGCGGTTTTGGTCTTTTGTTTTCATTCCCAACCCTCAGCCCGAGGTTCTTGCCTTGTCGAACGCTCTGTTTTGTGCCACTCCACTCCGTATCGCAGACAAAGAAGGGTGGGTGCGAGCAACGTGTGGCTGTTGCGATAAATTGTGGCATTACAAGGTCCTTCGCCCGATGACGACGGTTCGCTTTTGGGGGCTTGGGTTTCAACCGAACGATCGCACATCAGCCATCATTCTGGCATGTGTCTCCCGCGCTCGTCACCGTGCCGCCGTCGTCGTCGATCCAATGAAGCGGATTTGTTTGCATTCCCGCACGGGGTAGGGTGCTATGCTAGAGGGTATGTATCAGCATTGCTAGGATTCATTGCGCGAATGGAACCGATTTGAACGACAGGTAGTTTATCCCCCAACAAAAGCACCTTCTATAAACCATATAATCGAAATCTAAAGTCAAAATAACGCTAGGAAATACTCTTAAATCATGCAGATTGCAAAAACGAGTTTGAACCGAGAGATCGTCGATCGCTGGTGATGAAGATCAGCGGGTGGAAAACTGGTGTACCCACAATCGGGCGTCCCCGTTCCCCGTCTCGCATTTCCACGGAACGCTGATGCTGATTGCATTCGATCTGCTGGTCGTGGTGCAAAATCAAGTTTGGTTTGATTTCAATTTTTTCCTCTTTTCCATCGTCGCTTTTTCCACCAGCATTGACTCTGCCTGCCATCCATCGCCAGCCGGGTTGGGTACCGTTTTCCCCCCGATATGTTTGCTGATCGACGACGATCTGGCCAAGTTGTTCGACACAACTCGTGTGTGTGGTGCCCGGTTCCTGATCACTCGAGATCAGGACGTGTTTCGTTTCTACTCGAACGCACACTCGGATTGAAGTTGCAGCGACTCGAGACTCGATTGCATAAGAACTTTTGCATCGTTTGCCTTCAGAAGCTGTGAAAAATGAAAAATCTGCGCGTTGGTTGGCTGGCAGCCAAGTACGAGTGTCTTCAAGGACTCAGCCGGCTGCTGTCATGTTGTGGTTGAGGCGAACGAACCAGCAGCATAAGAAAAGTCTGCTTGTTATCTGAAGGTTTCCCTTCGTCGCGGCGATAGCGGTAAAACTTGTTCTGATGTGGAGTTTTTTCGTTGGTTGGTTTCTTTTCCACGGCCACAGAAGGAAAAGTAGCTCAAATGGGTAACATGGCTGCTTGTTTTCTGGAAGCGAATTCGTGTGCAATAAATCAACAATTGAATAAACCGTTAACAATTTTTGGCTGTTTCCATTGCTAACGAGTGTTTTTGTCATTTAGCAAGAAGGGCATTCTCGTATTGAAACTAAGTGAGCTCAATTTACAAAAAGAAAACAACCAGGTGCATTCTTTGATTTATTACCGATCCCAGCATGAAGCTGTGATCATTGTACCTTCATATTTTGAACCGAACAAACAGAACAAGCAAAATAAATGCAGTCCGAATAATATTGTCTTATCGGTTCACGATTCAAAGGAAACCCACAAATGTAAAGGCCCTTGAAAACCGATTAGATCCTAGATTTCAATCTTCATTTGGTAGGGGAAAAGTGGGTAAAACGTACACCTTAAGCAACTTCACAGTTCCCCAATCTATGAAGCAATTTTCCGGTCTAGAAATTTCATACAAACATACTTTGGCTCTTCATGCATCAGTCCACGTGGTCTCAGGACAATATTTCTTGATAGAATTTGATTTATGATGAAAACGCGAACAGTTCATCTTCCAGCCCAAACAGCTGGGGTGCGGGTAAGATCGACACCACATGAGGGTAAAACCGACACATCAAGTTCTTATGGAACTGAACATCATAACAATTCTAAATGATGTTACAACATAATAGAAAATGTTTAACAACATTCATTTTAATTTTTGTGTATGAAATTCATGTTTAGGGATCACTCATAAGCGATGGTTGAACAAAATTTTATATATTTAAAATCATCACCACATCTCATACTTTATTTAGTTTCTTTAGCAGGTCGAGTGAAAAATATATAGAGTATAAAAATGTTAGTAACAAATTTACTAACTACTGTAAATATTGACCCACATTTAAATTTCACTTATTTTAAAAAGTTATTTATAACGGCGATTTAAAATAAATGCATATGGTGCAGTTATGACAAGAAATGAAAATGACCGATACCGTGACAAGCTACATGTTTACAGGGGTGATGGATCACGAAAGAACAACACTAGAGAACGGGTTGAATATATCAAAGAGCAAAATAAGCCTAAAAATACGGTTCTTCTTTGAGCGCTATTGGTATCCGACCTGCAGGCTTTCCTTGATGACCCAATATTCCCCACTAGACCTATTGTCACGCCCAATGATGATATGGTATGTAATCAGTATATGAATAAGTTATACTTCTCGGCGCCTCGTTTTCCAATACATGAATGATATTATGCGAATGATAAGTCTAATAAAACAGAGGTATTTCGTGATTCGATGGCAGGTGTCGAATTTACCCCAACAGATAACATAATAATGATGAGATACATGTGGATGTTTATAATTAGAAAAGTTAACTATTTTTCCACAACATACACAAAATGATGTTCAATTATGGATCAGAGATGAATTAAATACTGAAAATTAACAAATTTTTGTCGAAAAAGCTTATACAGTGATGCCAAAATTTTACATTACTTATCTCCTCAATGGTGATCAATGCTATTTATCTGTTTATTATGACTCTTACACCTCTTCGCCAGTGTCAAAATGACTAGAAGAACAAGAAATCAAACGTTTATTCAAACTGTGTTGAAATTCTGTCCGATAATCTCTTGAAATTAGAGATTTGAAGTGGTGTCGGTTTTACCCGCAGTGTCGGTTTTACCCACAATTCCCCTACCACACACAAAAATTCTCCATCCTGACTAAATGAGTAAAATCCTCATGTAGAGTTCTTTTGGAGTTTAAAAATACTCACAAACTGATAAAAACTCACATCTGAGCAATTCTCTGTGAAATCGAAGGTCGATTTATTTTTGTATTTTTTTTTATTTCTCTCAAATTTAGAATATACATTCTTTATGATCAAAAATCATAATTTGCATCATTGGTTTGACATTTTGACTCCAGCCTAACATTTGACAAGAACCTAAGCAAAAACACATTGAACACTTTCAAAAAAATTAACTTAGAAACGGCTTGTCCGATCGTTTTGATGTCTTCGGCAAAATATTAGGTAATCAGCATTGGCGTAACAAATGGAAAATTCTAGGGGGGGGGCTAACTTTTTCTTAAATTTGTCTACTTTTTCACTTAAAACAATTAAGTTATCGCTTTCGCTCAATACTCAAAACAACTAATATATATGTATATTGTTCGCAAGTTGGCCGACCAAAGAAACATTGACCTATTAACATACAACACATCCATTGACGACTTGAACATTATAAATTATGATCCACGACACTTAGCCCATAAAAATAGAAATGTCATGAGGAAATCATAGGAGCCTCAGCAGGGCAAAATGAGTTTGTGGATTTTTATGATACATCCAACAGCATTTCAAGTTCTTTCTCATTTAAATTTCAATTACCTTTCTTTAAAATCTGACGGATTTGCCAAAACTTTGCCGAAAATAAAGAAGCCTAGCTTGTTTATTTGAAATTTAAAATTTTCAAGAAATAGCAGCATTACGAAATCCCTAAAAGACTTTACCAGACAAATCGGAAATGACTGAATTCGATACATAAATATAAAACGTTGAATCACATTTTTGATCCTGCGCCTTATAGGTCTATTTTGGAAAGCGTGAGATCATAATTTTTTTCCCATATCGTCATCATCCGACTTTGGAGCAGCAAATCTGCCGCACTGTTAGAAGCTATCCCTGATTTGGAGACTTGACGATGTAAAGGAAAGACTCCTGTGTTGCCGGGTGCAGCTACAATCCCGGCTCGGTTCCAAGTCGGTCCTCATCGTACGGGGCTACGTACCTTGGTAAGTACCAATACCGGGATCTGGATTCACGTTGTTACCCTGCCTGAAGAAACAACTTTGTGTTGCAATCGCATGGAATTGTTTTCCCGAGGAAACGATAAGGAACCTTGTTTTCTAAGAACTACATAGTAAACAATATATTATGTATCTGATTCTGTTATAATATGTTATCTTTGTGACAAAATTGTAACATCAATTGGAAACTTTTTGTTTGAAGTAGTATTATTTTTTATATAAATTTAGATATTTTAACAACATCTTGCATCATTCTTCTTCTTCTTATTGGCATTACATCCCCTCACTGGGACAGAGCCGCCTCGCAGCTTAGTGTTCATTAAGCACTTCCACAGTTATTAACTGCGAGGTTTCTAAGCCAAGTTACCATTTTTGCATTCGTATATCATGAGGCTAGCACGATGATACTTTTATGCCCAAGGAAGTCGAGACAATTTCCAATCCGAAAATTGCCTAGACCGGCACCGGGAATCGAACCCAGCCACCCTCAGCATGGTCTTGCTTTGCAGCCGCGCGTCTTACCGCACGGCTAAGGAGGGCCCTAAAATCATATTTCTAACAAATTTTGTGAAGAAATTTAAAACATAATAACATATATTGATATAATTTTGATATGGCCTTTATCATGAAGTATCGCCCCCGAATCAGTTCATTATAGTATCAGATTCAGAAAAACGTTTCTAGAAGATGAATAAAATTCATTATTCATAGTTAAGCTCATACAGCTTGATATGTGCAATACTTATTTAAAGTAGCAAAAATTCTAGGGGGGCTATTTGGATCCTAGGTGGGGCTATAGCCCCCCTGTAGTTACGCCAATGGCGTAATCATTGGGGCTATGTAAAAAAATATACACCGCGAAAAAAAATTGCAAAAGGTATACAGTATTTTTTTTCTAAGTGCTACCGTTTCTGAAATACAGCCATTCCCATACGCTCATACGCTCGAGCCAGCCGGATCATTTTGCCTGTGCTCTTGACAGAGACGGGAATGGTTGACATTTCTTTTTACCATTCCTTCTTCTATGCAAAAAAATAAAAACAAAACCACGGCAGCCACAGCAGCAGCCACGCCAAGCAGACGACAGTCAGCACATGCTTTTACCATTTTCTCTCCCCACAATTAATGTTTTCGTACAATAATTTCACAGCGTATAACCGTTTTTGGTGGGAAATATTCATTTCATTACTACTTGCCTGATTTAGAGACAAGAACGAATAAATAAGTACCTACGGATAGCACACCTTCTAGGCTTTGCGCCACATGACTCGATTCTGTGCTGTTTGTGCTGCGCACGAGCCGAAACAAAAAATCTCATGCAAATGCTGACCGCGGCCGACACGACTCTAACGTAGCAGCAATCAAACAGTTTGCCTCATTGGCAAAAAAATGTCACGATGTCGCGTACATGTTTTTGGGAAACTGTTTTGGCTTGTTGGTGCATGAAATTTGACTGAAAAAGATAAACATTCGCATAATCAAAGTGTTTTAATGTACATTTCCCAACACTGCTCTGCATAGTGATTTTTCCAAGTGCTTTTTACCGCTGTTATACGGGTTTGCACCGGGTTCTTTTTTCACGCGCGTATACCTCCCGACCGGGAAGCACCTGTCCTGGCCGAGTCCTCGACACTATATAGAATTTGCTCAAAATCCAGGACATGATTTGGCATCGTGGTTGGTTTTCGGCATCAATACAAACCAACAACAACAACCTTTGCTGTTGGCCATTGCTCAACCTAGCATTTTCACTGCTTTTTAACTACTTTTCTTCCCTCCGTGAAATATTGTTTTTACCCATAACACGACCGGATGGAAGAAAATGACACAGATACCCAATTTGTGATCTCTGACAATGAGTCCATAGATTCTCCATCATATGAGAATTTGATTGAACATCTTTTCACATTTTTTTTTCTGGGATCACTGCTATGTTATATGACGTGTGGACTTTTACCTCGAGAGATGAGCCAGCCCTGTGCTGAAAATCTCTTTAATATAGATAAAAAAAAACTTTCACCTCTTGACAAATTCTCGATTTTTACTGTTTTTTCAACCTGTTATTTCGTTTTTGTGTGCTCTTTTATCGCGTTAGTGTTTCGGTAGTTGGATGTTTTTTTCTGTTTTGTTGGTCGGTCGTCGTGACACCTGCTACACACCGTTGGCCAACATTAGATCTGCGCAGACCGAATAAGCGACCACGTGATCTTGATGTTGCTGTGATGGCTTCTGAAAAATGTCGAATCGGAAGCAAACAACCAACCGATAAAGTTGTTTGAGCCAATGCTGCCAGCGCTCATCAGTCGTCCCGGTCCTAAATATGGATCAGAAGAAAGGGGCTTCCAGCCTGCCATTTCAGGCAACCCTAGCAGCACAATTCACATTGATTTGGTTGAAATAACTCATATATGACCAAATTTAGTCGTATATGAGTATAATAGACAGATTTAAAACATGTGTGTTGCTCGGGAAGTACGTTTTGAATTCGCAACTTTCTCTACCTGACAAGATCATCACTTCTAGTCAACCTACTCCGTGTATTTTTTCTGACGACAATGGATTATCACCGGGATGCGTGCCTGCTAGCCGTAAGGAGGCCCCATATCCCCTCAACACAGTCGAGCCTTGCCAGCCAGCGTCCAGCAGTCATCCCGGTCCTGTGTTTGAGATCGGAGGATGGGGCTTCCGCTCTCCGAGCGCAGGCAAGTACTCATCCGTTTCGAATTATTCGCTTCCTCAACTTTCGACCGATCGCAGATTTTCAACGTCTACGCTTATGGGTGTTTGTCAGTCATCTACGGAATTGGGGTCGTCACCGGGATGTGCGTCTACTAGCCGTAAGGATGTTGCTCGTGCTTGGATGTATTACCAAAATGTCAGAGGATTGAGGACTAAATTAGACGACATTTTCCTTGCTTCGATCGACTGTAATTACGACGTTATTATTCTAACGGAGACTGGTTTAGACGACAGCACCAACTCGCTGAGGGTGTTTAGCACCTCTTTCAATGTCTATCGGTGTGATCGGAGCCCACTGAGCAGTGATAAGCGTTCTTTTGGTGGTGTACTGATAGCTGTAGCAGAACGACACTGCAGTTCACGAATTGTTGCGTGGCATGGTAGTAGGCTTGAACAGGTGTGTGTTGCTGCCAACATTGGAGGTACCTACTCGTTTCTGGTTTTGCGCTATCTATGTTCCTCCGGACAAAAGCCGAAATGCTGACTTGATGGATGAGCACATTTCTACCGTTCGTGAGCTTTGCGAAAATGCGTCCGATGATGACATCATGGTTGTGTGTGGTGATTACAATCAACCTCGAATTGCTTGGTGTATTGATGAGAACGGAATCCGTCCTGACAATTCATCTTCTGTGACCCCAGCAGGAACCGCTTTGCTAGATGGAATGGATTTCTTGAACCTATTCCAAGCAAATGTTCAACTCAACAGTTTAGGCCGTACACTCGACTTGATTTTCGCTCCTATACACAGTCGTATTTTGGTACATGCTGCAGAAGATCCCTTGCTGCCAGTCGATCTCCACCATCCACCACTTAGCGTCCGCTGTGATGTTTCTGGCAACAGACAACTGCCTCTTCAAGAGGCAAATAGATTCGATCAAAAACTAAATTATCGCAAAATTGACTTTGACCTCCTCCTTGCTCACCTGTTTGGTCTGGAATGGAGTTTTATTTACGACAGTGAGGATGTGAATGATATGGCTGCTAAAATCACCGATGCAATCTGTGATTGGTAAAGTGCAAATGTTCCTATGAAAAGGAAACCGGCGGTCCCTCCCTGGAATACGCCTCAACTGAAAAAACTAAAGCGCAGTCGAAGACGTTGGCATCGTTACTTGAGAATTCATCATTCGACCTTTGCAAGATTGAATTTCAAACGCGCTAGTGACGATTACAGACGGTTGAATGCTGCACTGTATAAAAGTCATGTTCTAAGAGTGCAGAATAATTTACGTCGTGAACCTAAATCTTTCTGGAGCTTCGTGAATAGTAAGAGGAAGAATACGTCTGTCACTCCTAATGTGGCTTATGAGGATAGTGAAGTGAGTAGACAAGTGAATCTGAAGCGTATGATCTATTCGCCAGACACTTCGCATCTGTTTTCCAGTGGGAATCATCTGACGTTGAGGCTGAGCTCGCTACGACAAACGTTCCATTGGACGCTGTGGATCTGAATACTTTTGAAATTTCTCCTGCTATGGTCATCCAAGTCGCTAAAAAGCTGAAAATTCCTTTTCTCCTGGGCCGAATGGTATTCCTGCTGCTATACTTCGTCGCTGCGCTACTGCTGTTGCAGAACCACTTGCCTTTGTTTTTAACAAATCATTCGAAAGTGGGTTTTTTCCCATGTGCTGGAAACATTCTTATATGTTTCCGGTACACAAAAGTTGAGATCGTCGTGATGTCAAAAACTACCGTGGAATCACTAGTCTGTGTGCCGCTTCAAAGCTATTTGAAGTCATGGTTAGTGACTACGTTTTGCGCGCAACGAAGGCTTATATCTCTAACGAGCAACATGGATTTATGCCCGGCAGATCCGTTAGTACAACCTTGCTTGATTTCACGACTACTTGTATGACAGCAATGGAAGAAAAAGCGCAGGTGGACGTTATATATACGGATTTGAAAGCGGCTTTTGATAAAATTGACCACAAGATACTCCTTCGGAAATTGTCGCGATTGGGCGTTTCGGATAGACTCGTTGCATGGTTTACATCATACCTGTCTGGCAGAATATTACGAGTTAAGTACGGAGCTGGTATTTCTTCACCGTTCACCTGTTCTTCAGTGTCGTGACCTAGACGAGGTTACTAGGCTCGTCCGTTCGTCGCAACAATACTCAGCAAACTGATCCGCTCTTCGCTTTTGACACAATCTTTCGACATGTTTCAAAATAAGGTAGCTTGCTACCCGTTCGAAAGAAATACATATCAAAAGAGCGTATTCAAATTACAAAAATCAACTGATTGCCAATACCACAATGCAGTACAGTGAATCACTTTTTTTCGATACTTTATAGACCTGATATTATCTACTACATTCAGGTGTCCCACAAGGATGCAATCTGGGACCGTTACTGTTTGTCATATTTTTCAACGACGTAGCAACTTCTCTTGGATTTAGATGCAAGTTGATTTATGCCGATGATCTGAAAATATACATGGTAGTGCGTTGTATTGAAGACTGCTCTCATCTACAAACGCTGATTAATATGTTTGTTCTCTGGTGTCAAGAAAAGAAGCTTGTGATCAGCGTTCCAAAATGTGCTGTGGAATAATGTAATCGATGTAGTAATCAAATATTATCCATCGCTAATATTTGATTACTACATCGATAACTGCTGCCTCAAGAGGGTGGACCACATAACAGATATTGGCGTTGTATTGGATTCAAAGCTCAGTTTCCACGCCCATTATGCGTCGATCATTTCCAAAGAAAATCGTCAACTTGGCTTTGTGACTAAAATTGCAAAGGAATTAACTGATCCACATTGTCTAAAGGCACTGTATTGCTCCCTTGTAAGGCCAATTCTCGAAAGCTCATCCATTGTATGGGCGCCAAACGACGTAACATGGAATCTGAGAATCGAGCGTATCCAAAAACGATTCATCAGGCTCGCATTGAGACATCTTCCGTGGCGGGACCCCGCGAATCTCCCTGCCTATCCCGAACGATGCCAATTGCTTGGTCTTGATACCTTGGATCGGCGACGGAAAATTCAGCAGGCTACGTTTATTGTAAAGTTGCTGAACGGAGAAATCGATTGCTCCCATCTCCTTTCGTTGATTGGATTCCGCGTACCTGGAAGAATGCTGAGACAGCGGACATTGCTGCACACTGGATTTCATCGCACTCTATTTGGTTATAACCAGCCCATATGTACCATGATTCGTTTGTTTTCATCGATTGAAGCTGAATTCGATTTCGGAATTTACACATCCCAGTTTGTGAATCGATTAAAACGACAGAACCTTATTTAAGCTAATATTCATGTTATTCATTAAGACTGTTGAATGTCAGATGAATTATAAATAAACAAATAAACAAACAAATAAACAAATAAACATCATCGGAGACCAATCTACATCAACAAATAGCATCTCCGCTATCCTCAGTGTCCCAAAACTCTCAACTGGCACCCCTACAACTGTTTTCCCTGAACTCGTGGATACCAGTTCCACTATGACACGAAATGAAAACAGCCCTTTTCTCTCTACTTCTGCTACCCCTCGCCTGAAAGCATACCCATACGGATCGAAGGGTCCCTTTCTGGTTTTCTTCCGGCCCAAAGGCAAACCGCGTGAACAAATTGCAAATCGCAAAAGACATGGCAAAGTCGATTCGGGCCATAGAAGAGGTGAATGACAGGGCAGCAGGGACTATGTCCAAGGGCTTGACGATCCCTCCCCAGGCCATCTGCGAGTTGTGGCGCCTGCCTAGGATGTGGTGGGGTTTGATAGTGGGCCCTGTTAAACCTCTATAAAAAGCTGCATGAATCCGCAAGTAGGCTCCGCCAAAGCGACCGCGTGCCGCTCAAAGCGCACAAGCCCAAGTCCTGGTGTTAGGTGGGACGCTAAACAACCCTGACACGACGGCCCTCCGACGAGACAGGAGGTTTGCATAGGCCCAATAAGCCGCCTTTAAAACCAACCATTACGAACGACATAGAAGATAATACGACTCAAAACAATCGGCAACGACCTAGGCGACGAATAGAGGATCACGATTGGAAGTTTAGAACATGGAACTGCAAGTCGCTAGGGTTCCAGGTTGTGACAGGATAATCTACGATAAATTACATCCCCGCAACTTCGAAGTCGTACCGCTGCAGGAAATTTGCTGGACAGGACAGAAAACGTGGAAAAGCGGGCATCGAGCGGCTACCTTCTACCAAGGCACCACCAACGAGCTGGGAATCGGCTTCATAGTGCTGGGTAAGATGCGCCAACCCGTGATTGGGTGGCAGCCAATCAACGCAAGGATGTGCAAGCTGAGGTTAAAAGCCGTTTTTTCAACTATAGCATCATCAACGTGCACTGCCCACACGAAGGGAGACCCGACGACGAGAAAGAAGCGTTCTACGAACAGCTGGAGCAGACATACGAATATTGAATCCGACCACTACCTCGTCGCAGTATGTCTGCGCTCAAAACTCTCGACGGTGATCAACACGCGTCAGAGTCGTCCGCCGCGGCTTAACATTGGGCGGCTACAAGACGGTAGACTAGCCCAAGAATACGCGCAGCAGCTGGAAGTGGCACTCCCAACGGAAGAGCAGCTAGGCGCAGCGTCTCTTGAAGATGGCTGAAGAGATATTCGATCCGCCATTGGAAGCACCGCAACCGCTGCACTTGGCACGGTGCCCCCGGATCAGAGAAACGACTGGTATGACGGCGAATGTGAGCAGTTGGTAGAAGAGAAGAATGCAGCATGGGCGAGATTGCTGCAACACCACACGAGGGCGAACGAGGCACGATACAAACGGGCGCGGAACAGACAAAACTCGATTTTCCGGAGGAAAAAGCGCCAGCGGGAAGATCGAGACCGTGAAGAGACGGAGGAACTGTACCGCGCTAATAACGCACGAAAGTTCTATGAGAAGTTGAACCGTTCACGTAAGGGCCACGTGCCACAGCCCGATATGTGTAAGGACATAAACGGGAACCTTCTTACAAACGAGCGTGAGGTGATGCAAATGTGGCGGCAGCACTACGAAGAGCACCTGAATGGCGATATGGCAGACAACGGTGGCGATATGGTAATGAACCTAGGAGCACGCGCGCAGGACGTGCGAATTCCGGCTCCGAATCTACAGAAAATCTAGGAGGAGATCGGCAGGCTGAAAAAAAACAAAGCCCCTGAGGTCGACCAACTACCAGGAGAGCTGTTTAAACACGGTGGTGAGGCACTGGCTAGAGCGCTGCACTGGGTGATTACCAAGGTTTGGGAGGATGAGGTTCTGCCTCAGGAGTGGATGGAAGGTGTCGTGTGTCCCATCTACAAAAAGGGCGATAAGCTGGATTGTAGCAACTACCGCGCAATCACATTGCTGAACGCCGCCTACAAGGTACTCTCCCAAATTTCATGCCGTCGACTAACACCAATTCAAGAGAGTTCGTGGGGCAGTACCAGGCGGGATTTATGGGTGAACGCTCTACCACAGACCAGGTGTTCGCCATACGTCAGGTATTGCAGAAATGCCGCGAATACAACGTGCCCACACATCATCTATTTATCGACTTCAAAGCCGCATATGACACAATCGATCGAGACCAGCTATGGCAGCTAATGCACGAAAACGGATTTCCGGATAAACTGATACGTTTGATTAAGGCGACGATGGATCGGGTGATGTGCATAGTTCGAGTTTCAGGGGCATTCTCGAGTCCCTTCGAAACGCGTAGAGGGTTACGGCAAGGAGATGGTCTTTCGTGTCTGCTATTCAACATCGCTTTGGAGGGAGTAATACGAAGGGCAGGGATTGACACGAGTGGTACGATTTTCACGAAGTCCGTCCAGTTATTTGGTTTCGCCGACAACATTGATATCATGGTACGTAACTTTAAGAGGATGGAGGAAGCCTACATCAGATTGAAAAGCGAAGCTAAACGGATTGGACTAGTCATCAACACGTCGAAGACGAAGTACATGATAGGAACCCAAGTAACATTTTAAGTTTTATTCCGCTCTAAGAATGGTTTTCAAGATCAATTTATAAGATCTAACAATAAAACCGAGTAATACACGGCAACCTTCTGATGACCACTATAAGAGTAAGATATTGCCAAGTGGCCCTCTCCAGATAACCACTATAAACCTATTATAAGAGCATTTAGAAACCCTTTTTAAACCACCCGCAAAAAAGGGAATTTAGCTGCGGCAGCTGTCAAAATGTTGCATTAAAAAAAGAGGAACAAATCTTTGCAGAAAAACAATAGCAAAATGGATTGTTGATGAAAATTATGATGATGACAACAAAATCATATTTTAATATAATAATATTTAATATAATAATATTTAAAAATATTTAAAACAACGTGTTTTTCGATTCAGTACCATTGAAAAGAAGTGCGCTTCCGATTTTATGGTCAAATGTTGTGAAAAAAAATAAGGTTGAACACCACGCGCCGGCCATATAACGTAGTTCAGGGAAATAAATCGAAAATATTGATTACCACAACATCTAGGATGTCCACTAAATCGATTAGTATTTTTGCCCAAACTATTAATTAATAAAATTATTTATCGGAAAAAGTGTGATTAGCGGTGAAAATTTCGTTAAATCATGCATTTCAGTGATATATTTCACTGACTGCGAAATGCTTTTCCGTTTTTAATATGGCCATCATGGAATTTGATCAGAAAATTTTTGCTATTATAAAACACCGTCATAAACTCTTCGCAATACAAAAATTCTTATGGGGGTAATTCATTTGACCACATTTTGACCAAAAATTGTAGCTTTACTCGAGCGTTGAAAATTGGATTTATTACGCTCTTCATCACTACCATAGATCTCTTCATATGGTCAATGGGCATTTGACGTTTGAAACATTTTTCAGCAGATTTATGGGATTGCTGTCATAAGTCCGCAATAAGAATTAGATAAATCCAAGAAGCATAGAAATTGTTACTTCGGAAGAGGCTCTAGAGAGGTAAATGTAAGCCACCCACCACGAGTTTCTATCGGTGGTGACGAAATCGAGGTGGTTGAAGAATTCGCCGATAACGATACCAGCAGAGAAATTCGGAGACGCATAGTGGCAGGAAATCGTGCGTACTTTGGACCCCGCAAGACGCTCCGATCGAATAGAGTTCGCCGCCGTACCAAACTGACTATCTACAAAACGCTTATAAGACCGGTAGTTCTCTACGGACACGAGACCTGGACGATGCTCGTGGAGGATCAACGCGCACTGGGAGTTTTCGAAGGATAACGGATAGCGGACGGTACATGGAGTAGGAATGAACCACGAGTTGCATCAGCTGTTGGGAGAACCATCCATCGTTCACACCGTGAAAATCGGAAGACTGCGGTGGCCGGGCACGGAGCCAAAATGTCGGACAGTAATCCGGTGAAAATGGTTCTCGACAACGATCCGACGGGAACAAGAAGGCGAGGTGCTCAGCGAAGTGCAGCCATGGACCGAGCTGAATGGAGAAAACTTTTATGTTCAGCACAGGCCACTCCGGCCTTAGTCTTCTAATAAATAAATAAATAAATAAAGCCTATTTTTCGTTATTGCAAAAAACAGCGCGTGCAACTCGTTGCAAAACTCGATTTTTTCAGCACTCGTAGTATTTATCAAATCAAGAAAAAAACATCTTTTTACAACTTGTTGCACAAACTACTATTATGCAACCTATTTGAGTTACATAATATTCATTAAAGCCCCCATTTCATTGGTATGGAAAAGAAGGCCATTTTATCACTAAAACACAAACTGTTAACCAGGTATTATGATCAGAAATTGCAAAAAAGATATTCTCATCCACCGACAATGACTGAGGTGCAAGTCTTGACACAGCACTTGACATTCGTTTCATTTCAATGTTAATTGAATTTGTTTTCACTATTTGTAGGTCATTATAAACATCTTTTCTTACATTTATTTCTGATGAGATATTGATTGCATTTACCACCGCGACAGTTATTCCGCCGCGTTTTTTTAATTTAATTATCTAGTCGTTTTTTCCTGGTCGCGATCAATCCCAAATTTTGACAGCAGAATAGATCAAAGCTATTGGTCTACATTCAAAATTTGGAAAAGTCCGTCGACCAGTGAAAACGGCTTAGAGTTCCGGGAATATTTCCGTCGGAGTTCCTGGAGGATTCCACTCAGAATCTGAAGGAGATTCCAATTGGAATCCATGAAATATTTCCGTCGGATTCTATGGAACATTCCCGTCCGAATCTTCAGAGGATGCCCGGGAGGATTTGGAATCCCTGGATCATTCTCTTTGAACTCTCTGGAACATTGCTGTTGGAATCCCTGGGGGTTCGCTTCGGTATGCTTGGAGGATTCCCGTTGAAATCTCTGGAGATTCCATCGGAACCTTTGGATCATTTCCGTCGAAATCACTAAAAGATTTTCATCGGAATCGTTGGAGGATTCTCGTCGGTATACCTTGAGGAATGTTGCATTTTTTTCCATGTGAGATAGATATAATATTTATAGAAATGTGCAAATATATTCATTGCCTCGGTGGGAACCTGACGGCGATACATCATATTGTCAGAGCTATAAGCCAAAAGCTACTACACTTAGATGCAATAGCCATACGGTATCAATTTGAGTTGTTGTAGCAATCATCGGCTGGTAAACAAATACACTTTCATACTGTGAGCTAAAACAGAAATCACGTTCCTGAGAAAAGAGATTATGGATGAGTGTGATTGATCCGCAATTGCGGTAGTTGGACCGTATTTATCACATATTTGCTCTAAGATACCTTAATGAGGTGGTAAAATGTTCGAGAATTTTTGAAAAAAAAAGCTCAATGTAGAAAAAAAAGATGTATGGGCTATACCCCTCCCCTAGGCGTCGGGGCTAGTTACGCCAATGATGATATCATGTTTGTCTCCTGTACGCTGCTGCGGAACTCAGTTAATTTTCGAGTAAAACTACGCAAAAAATACTGTGACGCCCGAAACGACACTTCAATAGTTAAGAAAATTATTTTGAGCTTTTTAGTGGAATGTCTTCACTTGTCATAAGACGAGTTTGTACAATCCCATTGAATTCCACCACTTAATTGTATCTTGACAGATACGTATTTCGACCTCAACAGTAAGGCCGTCTTTAGTGTCTCGTACTTGACTCGAGTTAGTCAAGTCAAGTCGAGTCAAGTACGAGACTCTGAAGACGACCTTACAGTTGAGGTCGAAATGCGTATCCCAAGTAACATTTTGAGTTTGAACATAGTCTATTAGCGGATTTGGAGAACAAATTTTCAAGACTAGCAATAAAACTAATATCTACATATCAACCTCTTGGTGAGCGCTATAAGATTATGTTATGACCAAGTGGACCACTCTTGAGAACGTCGTCAAAGCAAGTTCAAGAATGTTCATAAAACTGCCATAAAACCGCTGTCAAAAAAGGGAATTTCTTTTCCGTGGAACTTTTTGTTATTGTTTTGGAGAAAAAGGAAAACAGTAGAAATGGATAAATAAAAAAACAACATTCATGGACATTGATCATGGATGAAAAATATTATTCAATTATCAAAAATTTGATGTCCCAGAATTCGTTCGCGTAATTCAGGTAAGAAAACCAGTTTAATGAAGCGCGCCGTCGTAAAATTGTAGCTTACGGCTTATTAATTATTGTAAACATTAAGTCGATATGATGTCTTTTTTCCTAGTGGCATTCCGATTGGCAACAAAACATTTCTTATGCTTTAATATTTGAAAATCATCGAGAAAGACAGCCGTTATTAATAATGGCAAAGGATTTCGAAAAAAATATTTTCGCCAATATAAAATCAATAACATCGTGGCTACTGAATCTATGACAAAAGGTCGAAAGACAAAAGGTCGAAAGGACAAAAGGTCGAAAGACAAAAGGTCGAAAGGACAAAAGGTCGAAAAGACAAAACGTCGAAAAGGACAGAAGGTCGAAAGGACAAAAGGTCGAAAGGACAAAAGGTCGAAAGGACAAAAGGTCGAAAGGACAAAAGGTCGAAAGGCGCAGAAGGTCGAACGGGACAAAAGGTCGAAAAGGACAAAAGGTCGAAAAGGACAAGGTCTATCAAGAACAAGTTGGGTGTATTCCAAAAGAATTTATGAAATGCATTTAACTTCAAGCAGAAATAACACACTCATCACATCAATCAAAGTTGAAGAATGAGCAATTTTCAAAGAAGGAGTAATTACTATGAAACAATATTATGAATATCTAGATAGTTCTGTTAGAGATGAAAAAGATTGTTGATTTAGGAAATAAATAAAACTTGTATTGCGCGAGACAGAGTTGTCCTATATAGTTGGCAAAAAAGTTGCTCTTTTAATATAAATTATTTAGAAGCAATTAAATAAAATTCATTCAATGAGTGCAAATAATAGATGCATATCTAGGTTTTCTGACTGTCACTTCGATTTGTCAAAATAGTGCACTCCGCAGCAACGCAGGCGCACGCATTGAAAATATACCAGCGTGTAATATACGCCGGTGCATTTGACGACGTGCGACGTGCACCATTTTTACAGATCGAAGTGACATTTAGAAAACTCAACATTTATCTATTAGCTGTACTCACTGAATGAATTTTATTTAATTGTTAAAAATTGTTAAAAATAGAAGAGCAGAGTTTTGCTAACTGTGTAGGGCAACTCTGGAGCTAGATTGACTCTCTCCGTTTTAGTTCCTTGTCCATTTCGACCTTTTGTCCGTTTCGATCTTTTGATCTTATTGATCTTTAGTTTCTTTCGACCTTTTGTCCCGTTCGACGTTCTGTCCTTTTCGACCTTTTGTCCCGTTCGACGTTTTGTCCTTTCGACGTTTTGTTCTTTCGACCTTTTGTCCCTTTCGACCTTTTGTCCTTTTCGACCATTTGTCCCTTCGACCTTTTGTCTTTCGACGTTTTGTCTTTCGACCTTTTGTCCTTTCGACCTTTTGTCTTTCGACCTTTTGTCCCTAACCCGTGGCTACTACATTGTTGGCAGTTTAACGGTCAAAATAAAATTTGCATAACTTTCAAAAATAAAATGTTTTTGCTGAAAGTCGCGGCACTCGTTTCCTTACGATTAGTTCTTCTTCGTGCGATGGTTCTACATTCCACGGATGCTTAGCCAGTATATCAACCAAATGTTCAGTTAGTATTTCCACAACTATGGATACCAAATATTATTGAAAAGTTGTTCTAATTCCAGTAAAATACAAAAGCCTGTCAAATTTAACATTTACCGTGCCGTGAGAAGATAGGGAGTAGAACCAAATCCGAACTGTGAACTCCCGTTAATTTAAACGGTACTTCATTCAAATTAACCAGGGTTATCTCTCTGCTATTTTGTTTTGATTATGCGTTTCGTTTATCGATGTTTAATTTTTATTTTCGCTATCCCACTTGCTGAATGACGTTTGAACCATTTTTTAATTTGAACGATGTTCGATTCGAGCCAACGAAGTTCAAATTTAAAAGTGTTCGCATTGAAAGCTACCCGGTCCATGATAAATTGAATAGAACTTATTCTTCCAGCAGCAGAAGAACATCTCAAATCGTTTTCATCTCACCATTTGTTGCGTATTCGTATTTATACCATTTTCATTTACCGATAGTAAGATAACACGCTCCTTTAGTTTATTTTATTATTATTATCTGTTCCATTATCAGAAGTGGAATTTGACCAATGGATTTTATTGTTAATAAGCAACAATATTTTGAATAAGCGAAGGATCAGTGGGGAATATTGTGTTTAATGTTTTCTTTGTTTAAGATATTTGAGGAACATGTAACAAAAACATTTGTTTTTAGCCATTCGAATGACATTGTTCATGAAATTTGACATTAACATTATGCTCTTGAACAATGCCATTTTAAACCTTTTGAAAACTACTAACTTTTATTTAGGTTATGCGTAAGACAAATCCATGACCAATATATCCGTCTTTATGAGTGTTTTTAAAATTGGTTTTATTGAAGCCCTCAGGATAATCATTTGACCACTAATAAGCTCATGAGATATTTGACGTTTGTGGATCTGTTGAGCGTTTTATTACGGTTTTGCTATAAGTCTTCAAATGAAGCTGATCTCGCAGTATTGAACAAAGCAGAGATAAAACCGTTAAAAAACTTGAATAAATCCATGCAGCCTTGAAATTGTTACTTGGGATATGTAAAAGTAATACGATTTGGTGGAATTAAATGGAATTGTTCTAAACTCGTCTTATGATGACTGGGAAAAAAAGTTATATGAATGTGCGACGAGTGCCTATAAGTGAGTGGGCATAAAAAATAGTATTTTGGCCATAACTTCTGATCCCATAGTTCAATCTGGCCAATTTTCAATAGCAAACAAAGGGACAAGATTCTCCGTCGAATGGAACCTGTAATTCGGACAATGCTAAGTTCTAAAAAGTGTGTTCACAAAATTTACGTCGGTACCGCACAATGAAAATGTTTTGGATACATAGACTATGAATATGACGGAAGCTGCTTGTGTGAAATTATTTTATGATGATTCCATAAAAAAAAGTCATTTTTGACTGAGGTCATATCTTCCCAAATTGTAAAGCATCTGGTAAGTCTATTTTAAAGTAAATTTGGGCTAGATGGCTATTTAGTCTGATGTGTATTTTTCCCTGAAGAAGACATCGAATGCGATGTCGAAACTTTGAATAACATTGAAAAAAATTGTTCTAATAAAATCTAAAAAATTAACACTACAGTCGATGTTAGTAAGCTACATTAACACGTACGTCCCCAACCCCCATTTTACGACAAAACTCAAAATTCAAAACCACGCAGCTCAGCCAATTTCTAACGGATTTTCAAGCAATCTTCTGGAATCGATCACAAAATTCCTATAGTTTTAGGAAACGATGTCAATTTTTGTCCAATGGCCATGGTTCCGGATATATTCCGGGGAGTACTGGGGTTACCTCCCTCCCGGAAAAAATGGTCACTGGCAGATCGGCTTCGAAATCCATCGTGCGACATGTCAAACTTCATGATTTTGCAAAACAAGTACAGTGGAGTACATTTCGGCGATTTTCGATCGAATTGGCCACCCTCCGGGTACTTCCAAGGCCTGGTTCCCTTGGGGAAGTGGCCAATTTTCGTTCAATCTTGGAACCCATTTTGCGACATATCAAACTTCATGATTTTGCAAAACAAGTACACTGGAGGACATTTCGGCGATTTTCGATCGAATTGGCCACCCTCCGGGTACTTCCAGGGCCTGGTTCCCGTGGGGAAGTGGCCAATTTTCGTTCAATCTTGGAACCCATCTTGCGACATGTCAAACTTCATGATTTTGCAAAACAAGTACACTGGAGTACATTTTGGGCGATTTTCGATCGAATTGGCCGCCCTCCGGGTACTTCCAGGGCCTGGTTCCCTTGGGGAAGTGGCCAATTTTCATTCGCTCTTGGATCCCATCTTGCGACATATCAAACTTCATGATTTTGCAAAACAAGTACACTGGAGTACATTTCGGCGATTTTCGATCGAATTGGCCACCCTCCGGGTACTTCCACGGCCTGGTTCCCTTGGGGAAGTGGCCCATTTTCGTTCAATCTTGAGACCCATCTTGCGACATATCAAACTTCATGATTTTGCAAAACAAGTACACTGGAGTACATTTCGGCGATTTTCGATCGAATTGGCCACCCTCCGGGTACTTCCAGGGCCCGGTTCTCTTGGAGAAGTGGCCAATTTTCGTTCAATCTTGGAACCCATCTTGCGACATATCAAACTTCATGATTTTGCAAAACAAGTACACTGGAGTACATTTCGGCGATTTTCGATCGAATTGACCATCCTCCGGGAAGTACCCGAAGGGAGCAGGGCCTGGTTCCCTTGGGGAAGTGGCCAATTCTTGATTACTCTTGGAATCCACCTTGCGGCATGTCAAACTTCATAATTTTGCAAAACAAGTGCTCTGGAGTCCATTTCGGTGATTTTCGATCGTATTGGCCACCATCCGGGTACTTCCAGGTAGACCTGTGCGCTGATTGAAATTTAACCGGCAGTGGCGTGATAGATCATTTTCAGCCAGCGGCGTCACGCCGTTGGTGATTGGCGGCTGCGTGGATCGGCGTGAACCAGTTTCAAGCGCCAAAATTTATTCAGAAGTTCCTCCAGAAATTCTTCCATAAGTTGCTCCACGAGTTTTTTTAAAAGATCGTAAGAAATTCCTTTGGACTTCCTCCCTATATTCCTCTATAAGTGCCTCTGGGAAATTCTTCCAGATACTCCTCCCGGATATCGTCTGGAAGTTCCTTCAGGAAGCTTCTTCAAGAATTACTCCAGGAATTCCTCCGGAAGTTTCTCCAGGAATTCCTCCGGAAGTTCCTCCAGGCATTCTTCCGGAAGTTCCTCCAGGAATTCCTCCGGAAGTTCCTCCAGGAATTCCTCCGGAAGTTCCTCCAGGAATTCCTCCGGAAGTTCCTCCAGGAATTCCTCCGGAAGTTCCTCCAGGAATTCCTCCGGAAGTTCCTCCAGGAATTCCTCCGGAAGTTTCTCCAGGAATTCCTCCGGAAGTTCCTCCAGAAATTCCTCCGGAAGTTCCTCCAGGAATTCCTCCGGAAGTTCCTCCAGGAATTCCTCCGGAAGTTCCTCCAGGAATTCCTCCGGAAGTTCCTCCAGGAATTCCTCCGGAAGTTCCTCCAGGAATTCCTCCGGAAGTTCCTCCGGAAGTTCCTCCAGGAATTCCTCCGAAGGTTCCTCTCGGAATTCCTCCGGAAGTTCCTCTAGGAATTATTCCGGAAGTTCCTCTAGGAAATCCTCCAGAAATTCCTGGAATTCCAGGTGGCCAATTCCAGTTTTACGGAGGAATTCCTGGAGGAACTTCCATAGAAATTCCTGGAGGAACTTCCGGAAGAGTTCATGGAGAAACTTCCGGAGGAATTCCTGGAGAAACTTCCGGAGGAATTCCCGGAGGAACCTCCGGAGGAATTCCTGGAGGAACTTCCAGATGAATTCCTGGAGGAACTTCCAGATAAATTCCTGGAGGAATTCCTGAAGGAACTTCCAGACGAAATCCGGAAGGAGTTTCTGGAGGAACTTTCCAGAGGCACTTACGGAGGAATGTCCAAAGGAATTTCTTGACGATCTTTTAAAAAATCTAGTGGAGGAACTTCTGGAAGAATTCCTTGACGAACTTTTGAAGAAATTTTGGCGCTTGAAACTGGTTCACGCCGATCCACGCTACGGCTGATCACCAACGGGGTGACGTCGCCGCTGCCTGAAAATGATCTATCACGCCACTGCCGGTAAAATTTCAATCAGCGCACAGGGCTACCTGGAAGTACCCGGAGGGTGGCCAATTCGATCAAAAATCACCGAAATGGACTCCAGTGTACTTGTTTTGCAAAATCATGAAGTTTGACATGTCGCAAAATGGGTTCCAAGATTGAACGAAAATTGACCACTTCCCCAAGAGAACCAGGCCCTGGAAGTACCCGGAGGGTGGCCAATTCGATCGAAAATCGCCGAAATGTTCTCCAGTGTACTTGTTTTGCAAAATCATGAAGTATGACATGTCGCAAGATGGGTTCCAAGATTGAACGAAAATTGGCCACTTCCCCAAGGGAACCAGGCCCTGGAAATACCCGGAGGGTGGCCAATTCTTTCGAAAATCGCCGAAATGTCCTCCAGTGTACTTGTTTTGCAAAAACATGAAGTTTGATATGTCGCAAGATGGGTTCCAAGAGCGAATGAAAATTGGCCACTTCCCCAAGGGAACCAGGCCCTGGAAGTACTCGGAGGGTGGCCAATTCGATCGAAAATCGCCGAAATGTACTCCAGTGTACTTGTTCTGCAAAATCATGAAGTTTGACATGTCGCACGATGGATTTCAAGCCGATCTGCCAGTGACCATTTTTTCGGGAGGAGGTAACCCCAGTACTCCCGGAATATATCCGGAACCATGGCCATTGGAAAAAATTGACTTCGGTTCCTAAAACTATAGGAATTTTGTGATCGATTCCAGAAGATTGCTTGAAAATCCGTTAGAAATTGGCTGAGCTGCATGGTTTTGAATTTTGAGTTTTGTCGTAAAATGGGGGTTGGGGACGTACGTGTTAAGGAAAACCAAAACATATCCAAGTTATTTCAAAATGGATGTTCCCTTAAGGTAAATCGTGTTAGAATCCAATTTCAAAACTACATTAGGTTTTCAGGAGCACATATCTTCAAAATCAAACGATATGAAAATCAAAAACCACTTTTTATCTTTGCTCCAGTGCAGTAAGCACGGGAAAATTATTTTCAGATCTGCTGGGAGCTGTAACGACCATTGTGGCAATAATTTTTGGATTCTTGATTTTTTATTAAGAGACTTTCCTAAATCGCCTCTAAGTGTTCCTTATCCAATGTACCAGGAAGATATTTTACAAAATTCGTGACAAAAATCTTCACACTTTTTTCTCTACAATCTAGAGTACACCAAATATAGTAGTTTGGGCAACAAGTTGCAAAAAGATGATTTTTTCAGCACGAGTTGTACGTTTATCCAACGAGGCTTGCCGAGTTGGATAAATACTACGAGTGCAGAAAAAATCGAGTTTTGCAACGAGTTGCACACGCTATTTTTTTGCAATGATGAAAAATGAACTTTAATTTGATAAATCTGTACCAAAATTGTACAGTCTAATTTACTCCACATAATCATTCTTGCCAATAAATTATGTTGCTGCGGAGAACAATCAGATTCCATGTTACCATGCCACATTGCATAGTTCGATAAGCCGTAAAGCGATAGATGTAGTTGCCTTTGGAAATTTTTGATGTCTTGTCCACCAAACTATTTAACTTCTTACGGGCGCATAGAATACACTATTTGAGCACTTACCAAGCTAATTCAGCATAATGTAGTCATGTAACTACAGTTTTGATGTTGGTTTTTCATTATAGCACCCAAATGAGGGTTATAATGAATATTATGCAACCCATTTGAGTTGCATAATGTTCATTAAAGCACCCATTTCGTTGGTAAGGAAAAGTAGGCCGTTTTATCACTCAAAGACGGACTGTAAACCAGATATTATGATCAGGAATTGCCAAAAAATAATGTTTCACTATTGATTTTGTTTGTTTGATGTAACTATGTGACTATGATTTTGTTTGTTTGAAAAATTGTGAAAAGTCACCGCATTTCCGGAGTTGAGATAACGTATATTCATGATGATTTGAAATATTGTCCTAGTCATAACTTTTCTCAAGGATTGCATACGGAAATAAATGAATTTATCTCAGTACTCAATCAGGTTGAAGAACCCTCGAAATCAGTTATGGTAAAAAACGAAAAATTCCCCTGTGGGCAACTTCAATAGTGATGCTACGTTGGCTTTATCGACACCAAAAACCACTAAAGCGAATGAATAACGATCGTTGCAATAAGCTAATGAGATCAACGAGTACCTACATGAACAACGCATCAAGCCACGCACTAGAGGCATTTTTTGTGGTAACTACGACTTAATCAAAGATCTTAATCTATGTACCTACTTCGCTAGATAGGAAGAAACAGCCACAAAAAATAAAACAGTTCTAGCATTAACAGAACAGTTAAACTGATGCCAACGCGAAGTGGTGAGCGTTCACCGAAGGCCGCCAACAAACCTGCTCTAGTGTGTTGATAGCAAACCGACGATGACGGCCATCGTGCCCGCAGTACCAATTTGAGACCCCAATTAACACGAACCATCAAAGATCACCATCGTCAGCGGCACAAAAGGTACACCAGACATGATCGCCGGTGGAACAAATCTTGACTCACTTCATTACCGCGCATTATTCCCATTATTCACGAGATAGAGTATGAGTGTGAATTCGTCAAGAAAATAATTGGAAAATGGCAAGAACAGACCCTACGAATTGACATTTTATCGAAGTGTGCCGATCGGTGCACGATCGTGTTTCTCTTTCTTTTCTGCCGGAGCTGGTGATCGGTGATCTTTGGCTGATCTTCGAAGCTGATGCGCTTGTGATCGGAGAATGGCACACACGAACATGGGGTGGCGATAGTTTGATCACATAATCTTGCGCGACTGAGGGTCCCAAGATCCCTCACTACCTCCCTGATCGTGGCGAATCGCGAAGAAGAACGTGTGCGCGAGAAGCTAATCCGATCGATTCCATACAATCAGATCGCGGATCGCATGAGGTGGAGTGTGAAGTGGTAAAACACAGCGAGCACATAGCGCAAGACACTGCGGCGGAGGTTATGCATCTGACTAACTGAGCCAGAAATAATCTTGGGGAGACCCGACGGGATTACGTCAGCATCTCCGTCGGAGGGGGGCGAAGGGACAGAGTGATCTCCAGAGGCCAACGAGCAGTTGTCAGTGCTGTAGTACCCTACCGAGCTGTTATATAAGACGATGGTTCTTCTATGACAAGGAAAGCGTGCACAAAAAATGCTAAATTGGATCTTGAGATTTGCGCGCGGGGCTATTGAAGCTTACCGCTCGCGGTTCCAGATTGGTAATTGACCTACTTAAGGGTCGATGGAGGTCGTTGAGCTTGTGATGAAAGTGTAGTTGTGAAACAACTCGTTTCGTGGAATTAAGAACAAACTGGGGTACTCACATCATCGGTGAAATCGCCAAAGTGCTTCCGCTCTTCGTGCACCGTGCGCTCCTTGGTTTCCTCCCGGGAGACCTCCACCTCTTCCTTGATGTTCTTCAGCAGCCCATCGGGTCGGGCCACGATGGCACCGATTGTCTTTGGTTTGTTGCTATCGCCGCCGGTTGCCGTCGTCGTCAACCCAGCCCCGCCACTTGCATCACTGACTAGGTTTTGCAGACCGCCAGCGCCATCGCCGGCAGCACCGCCGCCACCGATGGGAACCGGCTTCCCGTCGGAATCGACGGCCGCATTTTTGGTAACTTCTTCCTCCGTTGGGTCGCCCAGAGTGCGATGCTGGAAGAAAGGAAGAAACAAATGAAACCATTATTTGGACATTCAACTCGCAGCCCCTGTTTTGCAGATGGCAAATGATTAATGGTTCTGAGTGGTGATTGATTTTGCAGTTAGGGACAGCTGATTAACTTTTGTTTTGCGTACAGTCAAAATATATTGAAAACATTTCGAATTATGTCAATATTTTGACTTATTCTGTTCCAATTATGTAAAGATCAACATCGAGATACCTGACAACAGGTGTTTTTATAATAAGTTCGATTTACATAATCCTTGAGAAAAGCAAAACTGTCTGTCAGCAGATGAATGAAATATGTATAGTATTTGAAGAAGTGCAGGTTAGAGATACACACCGCTCCACTGCCTTTTTTGCATCGGTAAGTACCATTAGAAATTTAGATAATAATATTTCACAAAAATTAGTTAAAGTTTCCATTGCCGCGTTTTAGCTCACAAAAGGATTATCCGATTATCATTTTTACAGGCAAATTTCTTTCGAGATTAGCAGTAAGATGAAGAATTGTACGGAAAAATTAAACAATCGTAAAAAATCATCGTTTCGGTGACTGTGTCCATAAAACTCGCCAGAAATCGATTAAGAGTGCGGCGCGAAATGAACTCATGTTGTATCTATGACAAAAGGTCAAAAGACAAAATATCGAAAGGACAAAACTTTAAAAGGGACAGAAGGTCGAAAGGACAAAAGGTCGAAAAGGATAAAAGATCGAAAGGGACAAAAAGTCGAAAGGGACAGAATGTCGAAAAGTAAAAGAAAAGAAAGAAAAGAAGGAATGTAGAAGAAGGATGAGGGAAGAAGGGAAAAGGAATAAGGATGAAATAATGAAGAAGAATGAAGAAGGGGGAAGGGAGAGGAAGTTTGAAAAAAAGAAGCAGGATTCCTGCTGCAGGGAAAAGAAAGAAGGAAGAATCCTGCTTGCCCACTAATGAGAATTTGATTTCCAACGAGATTAAACTATTGGATTAACGGAATTATCTACACCCAAAAAACAAATCTTACAATTATTGTATAAAATCTGGGCATATACAATTCTGTAAGCTTTTTATACAAATATTGTATTAAAATAATACAGATTTTGTATATGCCCAATTATTATACAGTTTCTGCAAGGTTCTTATGCAGAACTGTATTAAAATCTGCCATCCGCTGGTTGGGTGTAATATGAAATGGGAAAGGGCCAGGGATAGAACCCTAATTCTCCAGCGTATGAGGCAGAAGCAGTAACACAAGGCCACCAATCCGCTCAATAAAGAATAAGTTAGTAGGAACGAAGAATGAAGAATCAGATAGAAGGAAAAAATAGGACGGACGGACAAAGAAGAATTAAGGAAGAAAGAAGAAAGTAAAAGGAATAAGGAAGATGAGGAAATCAGTGACGAAAAGAAAGAGGAGGTAGGAAAAAGGAAGAAGAAAGAAGGGAGGAAAAATAAGGAAGAAAAGGAAGGAAAATTAAGAGAAAAGAAGAAATAGAGAAGAAAAACCCAGATGTCGATGTGAAAGCGAGCGGAGGGCAATATTTGTGATGACACATATCGCACGACCTTCCTTCTGCCAAGCTCCCGTATGAAGGGGGAGGGAAGAATATCAGTGTGGAAGCTGATATATCTCCACTGGCGTCCAAGTTTGGAAGATGATATTAGCATTTCCATATCAATGTTTTGTTAATAACTCCGGAACGCAATGTCCGATCGGTCTTATTTTCAATTAGGGTCCAACTAGGCCACAATCTGCGCCGGATGCAACTTGTTGCGAGAAACTTGGATAATGCTAAGTACAAAAAAGTTAGTTTCACATTTTTGTACACATACACACACATACAGACATCATCTCAATTTGTCGAGCTGACTCCAATGATATACAACACTATGGATCACTCCGTAAACATAGTATACGAGAAAGGCAAAAAGAAAGAAGACGAAACAAGGATGAAGGGAGAAAGTAAAAAGAAGAAGGAAGAAATAAAAGGGAAAAAGGGAGAAAGAAGGAAGAATGATTAAGAAATTACTTAGTATACGAGAAAAGCAAAAATAGAAGAGTGTAGAAGGAAAAAGAGAGAAGGGCAATGTAAAAAAGAGGCAAGAGGAAAGCTGAAAGAAGGAAAAAGTAGGAACAAGCAGGAACAAAAATTCCTTTTTCAGTATTTTGTACATTTTTGACCTTTTGTTTCGTTCGACCTTTTATCTCGTTCAACCTTTATTCCGTTCGATCTTTTGTCCCTTTCGATGTTTAATCCTTTCAACATTTTGTCCTTTTCGACCTTTTGTTCCTTCGACCATTTGTCATTCTACCTTTTGTCCGTTTGACCTTTTGCCTGTAATGCCTTTCTCCCCTTCGTTTACTGGGAGATATCACCGCCCACTACCCGACCTGGGGGTACAAGGTCGGACTCCCGCGCCGTGTTGCCCTACTAAATGCTTTTGAGGAAGCAGAACTAGTTCCCCTCAACGATTATTCGCCCACTTTTTTTAAAGCCCACTCAGTCGCCGTTATTGACGTGACCACAATCAACCGACCCCTCCTTCCCATGCTAAAGTGGAAGGTTACTTCCGACCTCTATGCGAGCAGCCAATTCGGGTTACTACCAACGCTTCTCCCCCTACCATCTTCAAGAGGCTGCGATGGCGTTATGATACCGCCGACTGGGAGTTTGTTGATAGCAGTATCCGATGCGCGTTGGAGCACGGTACCCGGTTAACGCTTCCCGACTGCTCCAAAAATCGTCCTGGACCCCACTACTGCCCTTAGATGGTGGTGGGACGAAACACGTCGTACTATTCAGCCCAGAAGGAAAGCCCACCGAGCGCATAGGAGTCATCTCTCTAGGCACCCGAGAAAGGTAAATGCATTGGGACATTACAAACAACACTATAAGATGCAAGACGCAAAAAAAACAGTCGAAGGGTATTCTGACTACCTAAATCCGACATTTAAAAGTAAAACCCAAAGTAATACACCTAGCGGTGATAGTGCCTTTCTCGTTGTGAGTAATTTCTTCGCTCTTTTTGTATGAAAAAAAATATTTTGAGTGAGTAATTTCTTCGCACTTTTGGTATGAAGAAAAGTATTTTGGCCATAACTTCTGAGCCCATAGTCCGATCCGGCCAATTTTTAATAGGAAACAATGGGACATGATTCTGCGTCGAATGTTGCGAGCTAATCGACTGAGAGTAAGTGCCTAAAAAAAGAGTGAGAATTTTTCTTGTAAAAATTGGCCATAACTCCGAAGCCCATAGTCCGGTTGGGCTGATTTTCGATACGAAACAATGGGACAAGATTCCGCGTCGAATGCAACTTGTTACGAGAAAATCGGTTGAGGATAAGTGCCTAAAAATGAGCTAGTGTGCTTTTATTTGATAAAAAGTATTTTGGCAATAGCTTCTAATCCCATAGTCCGATCCTGTCAATTTTGAATAGGAAACAATGGGACAGGATTCTCCGTCGAATGCGAGCAAATCGGTTGAGGATAAGTGTCTGAAAAATAAGCTAAACTTTTTGCGCATACACACATACACACACACAGACATCACTCCAATTCGTCGAGCTGAGTCGATCGGTATATAATACACTATGGGTCTCCGGGCCTCCTATAAAAAGTTCGTTTTGGATCGAACATATAGCGTTTACGTATACTTTGTATACGAGAAAGGCAAAAAGAAAGAAGGAAAAAGTTTAATTGTCGAAGCCAGAGGCATTGCAATTCCGAAATGTGAAGTTAAATTCAACTCCATTATTATTGACGACGATCTTCAGCTACTGATCCGTCTTAAAAATGTGAGAAGAAGGCAATACCAAAGAACTCGCGATCCCGCGTTGAAAGTTATTTGGCGAGATTTGCAAAATGAAATTAAAAAACGTTTCGCTATTCTGAGAAATACCAACTTTGAGAATAATGTCTCCAAGTTGGATCCCAGTTCGAAACCCTTTTGGAAATTAACGAAAATTCTTAAAAACCTCAAAAGCCAATTCCAGCGCTTAAAGAGGGAAATAAAATTTTATTAACAAATGGCGAAAAGGCTCAAAAACTTGCTCAGCAGTTCGAGAGTGCCCATAATTTTAGTCTAGGTCTCACTAGTCCAATTGAGGATCAGGTTACACGGAGCTTCGAAGACATTCTCAATCAAGAGAATGTTTTTGACCCTTCGTTGGGAACCAATTTGGATGAAGTGAGATCTATTACTAGAAAATTTAAAATATGAAAGCCCCGGGTGATGATGGTATTTTCTACATACTTATCAAACAACTTCCTGAGAGCTCCTTATCCTTTTGGTTAATTTATTTAACAAATGTTTTCAATTGGCATACTTTCCAGATAAATGGAAAAACGCCAAAGTTGTTCCAATTTTGAAGCCGGACAAAAATCCAGCTGAGGCTTCTAGTTATCGCCCAATCAGTTTGCTTTCTTCAATAAGCAAACTGTTTGAAAAGATTATTTTAAATAGAATGATGGTTCACATTAATGACAATTCTATTTTGCTGATGAGCAATTTGGTTTTCGCCATGGGCATTCAACCACTCATCAGTTATTAAGAGTTACGAACTTAATTCGGCTCAACAAATCTGAAGGATATTCGACTGGAGTTGCTCTTCTTGATATAGAGAAAGCATTTGACAGTGTTTGGCATGAAGGTTTGATTGTAAAATTGATGAATTTTAATTTTCCTCTGTACATCATTAAACTGATCCAAAATTATTTATCAGATCGCTCGCTGCAGGTCAACTATCAGAATACTAAATCTGATAGATTACCTGTAAGGGCTGGTGTCCCCCAAGGCAGCATACTGGGGCCCATATTGTATAACATTTTACTTCTGACTTACCTGATTTACCACCAGGGTGTCAAAAATCTTTGTTTGCAGATGACACGGGCCTTTCAGCCAAAGGGCGAAGCCTTCGTGTCATTTGTAGTAGATTGCAAAAAAGTTTGGATATTTTCTCCACTTACTTGCAAAATGGAAAATTTCCCGAATGCTTCCAAAACTCAGCTTATAATTTTCCCACAGAAGCCGAGAGCTTCCTATTTGAAACCTTCTAGCAGACATATTGTCACTATGAATGGGGTTCCAATTAATTGGTCTAGCGAAGCTAAATATTTAGGACTTCTGCTATATCAAAAATTAACTTTAAAAATCACATTGAAGGCCTTCAAGCCAAATGTAACAAATATATTAAGTGCCTATATCCACTTATAAACAGAAAATCAAAACTTTGTCTTAAGAACAAACTTTTGATTTACAAACAAATTTTAGACCTGCCATGTTGTATGCTGTGCCAATATGGGCTAGTTGCTGCAATACCAGAAAGAAGGCACTCCAGAGGATTCAAAATAAAATTTTGAAAATGATTCTGAAGTTGCCTCCGTGGTATAGTACCAATGAACTTCATAGAATTTCTAATATTGAGACATTGCAACAAATGTCCAACAAAATAATTTCCAATTTTAGATATAATCGTTGCAATCTTCTATTGCAACGATTAACTCCTTGTACCCTTAGTATTAAATAGGTTAAGTTTAGTTTAAGTTGAAAACATTGTAATTCCTACATGGTTCAATTCAACCAGAGGAAAAATTCTAACTGCCAGAGGCAATTGAAATGTATTAATAATAACTAAAAGCGTAACATAGCAAATAAGGATGATAGTGTTAAGAAAACACGGAACACCTAGTCTAAGTGATGAATGCATGTATTAGATAATTAGCAAATAAAATTAGTTAAAAAAAAAAAAAAAAAAAAAAAAAAAGAAGGAAAAAGAAAAATGGGAAAACTGAAAAAGGAAGAATGAATAAGATGGAAAGAAGAACCAAGAATGAAGGAACCAAAAGGGAAAAGGAAGTAGAAAGAAGAAATAAAGAAAAAAAGAAATAATAAAGAAGAAGTAAAGAAGAGAAAAGAAAAAAATGCGTAAAGAAAAGATAAGGATTAAGGAGAAAGATTGAAGGAAGAAAAAGTAAGAGAAAAAAAAAGAAAGATGGAAGAAGAAATAAAGGAGAAAAAATAAAGAAGAGAAGACGTAAGACTTAAGCAAGGATGTTATCGATCATCTAGTAATTTACGTTCGATCATTTAGTAGTTTGTAAACAACTCATTTTAGTTGCTGTATTTCAGAAAGTGTTGTATGGTGGATTTCTAATGCGAAGGTTTTTCTACAATACTGCCTAATGGTTCGTTGTTAGAATTCCACCAATAACGGAGCTATAGCGCTAGTTGCAGTAACTCAAACTAAATGATAACAAAATTTCAATAATTTAGTTTGAGTTACTGCAACTAGCGCTATATCTCCGTTATTAGTTGAATTCTAACAACGAACCATTAGGAAGAGTTGTAGAAAAACCTTCCCACTAGAAGTCCACCATACAACACTTTTTTAAATTCAGCTTCTAAAATGAGTTATTGAGAAACTACTAAACGAGCGAACGAAAATTACTAAATGATCGATAACATCCTTGGACTTAAGTAAATAGAAGAATGAGAAGAATGAAGGGAAAGGGAAAAAAGATGAAAGAAGAATGAAAAAGGAAGATATAAGAATAAAAAGAAGATGGACACAGGAAGGATACATAAACAATACATTTTTTATCTTCCTTCTTATTTTTCACTTTTTACTTTCACTTTTCACTTTTTACGTCTTAGTTTTCACTTATTACTTTTCATTTCTCACTTGAATTTGTTTCACACATCAATGAAACTTGGAAGCGGTGTTTTCGTCCCCAGAAAAAATTTATCTCGTCAAAAAAAAAGTGTCTCCCGCTCCTATTAATAAAGCTCTCAAGCCATTGATTAAATCTTCATTCGTTTTTGCTGAAGAAAAAGCACCTGAAGCATCCAGAAGTCGTTGCAGTTGATCGTTGTTCAAACAAGAAACTTTGATGGGCGACAAATCTGTTTTTCATCTGTGTTGTCCAAGAAGAGGATTTCGTGTGATCCTGTCTGATCATCAAATACAGCTTATTTAGTGCCGTTTCCGTGGCGTGCCTACGTCGAGGAAATTGTTATTACTATGGATTGAAGCATTTCAAGCTTAGTAGTTTTGGATGAGAGATTTGTCGGTGGTTTGATGTTCCAACAATAAATCCATTAATCAAACTAACCAAACCATCAACACAATATGAGTAGGAACATGCAGGTAAAATTCGACAAACTTACATGCATGGGGACACGTTTGACCAATCAAAATTCTGCTTTGGTATCGATGAACTGGTGAATGACCATGAGAACGTTATTTCGTATGGCGGAATTTCACCAAGGAGTAAACTAAAAACACTAGACTCAAGATGAAAATGAACTTACTGGATTTTTTGCTAGGATGGATCAAACATAACTGTGAAGAAACCTTTCTTGCTTCAGAAGTGAATCCTTTTTGTAGTACTGGTGTTCACAACAAAAAGGGCATTATTACGGAGCACGAGTTATGATCAACTTATTCGTAGTACTACTTGATCATTACCCCCAGATGGGTGAGGGATAGAGGACGACGCACACACACACACATCACTTTTCATTTCTTACTTCTTAGTTTTCACTTATCACTTTTCATTTCTCACTTTTCACTAAAAGCTTCACTATTCTTACTTTTTACTTCTCACATCTCACTTTTTATTTATCAGTACAGATATGTTCCGTTTTTATCAACACGGTCCGTGAGTTTCAGTTGACAAAAACGGAATAATTTTCTTTTACACATTTTTTGATATTTTTCAGGTTCTAACATTTTTAAATGCTTTAAATGCCCATAAACCACGTGAACATGCTACCATGGTAGTAGGACAAGGGCTAGTGAAAAGAGACCAAAGTTATTATAGGAAATCTATATTGACCATCAATGGTGACTGGTTGAGTTTCGTGGCAAGTAATGAGTGCATCAAATAAACGTCCATAAATTATGTATCACAAAATCAACCGTTTTCAATCCCTCCTCTTTTCATTGTCCAGCTATTTGTATGAAATCTCAAAAATGTATATGAGTCACACTTTTAGAAACCTTCTCCCTCCCATTAAAAGCGTGACGTAATTTATGGACGTTCCCTAAGATAAGGTGACATCCGTTGATAACGTAACAATAAATTTGACAATATTTGACCTCCTTAACCCTTTCGGTTACTTAGGGGCAGCAGGGACTATGTCCAAGGGCTTGACGATCCCTCCCGAGGCAATCTGCGAGTTGTGGCGCCTGCCTAGGATGTGGTGAGGTTTTACAGTGGGCCCTGTTAAACCTCTATAAAAAGCTGCATGTATCCCCAAGTAGGCTCCGCCAAAGCGAGCGTGTGCCGCTCAAAGCGCACAAGCCCAAGTCCTGGTGTTAGGTGGAACGCTAAGCAGCCCTGACACGACGGCCCTCCGGCGAGACAGGAGGTTTGCGCAGGCCCAATAAGCCGCCTGGAAAACCAATAATTATGAACAATATAAAAGATAATGCGACTCGATACAATCGGCAAAGACCTAGGCGACGAATAAAGGCTCACGATTGGAAGCTAGGAACATAGAACTGCAAGTCGCTAGGTTTCGCAGGTTGCGACAGGATGATCTACGATGAATTATATCCCCGCAACTTCAACGTCGTGGTGCTGCAGGAGATTTGCTGGGCAGGACAGAAAGTGTGGAAAAGCGGGCATCGGGCGGCTACCTTCTACCAAAGCTGTGGCACCACTAACGAGCTGGGAACCGGCTTCATAGTGCTGGGAAAGATGCGCCAACGCGTGATTGGGTGGCAGCCAATCATCGCAAGGATGTGCAAGCTGAGGATTAAAGGCCGTTTCTTCAACTATAGCATCATCAATTTGCACTACCTACACGAAGCGAGACCCGACGACGAGAAAGAAGCATTCTACGCACAGCTGGAGCAGACATACGATGGATGTCCACTGCGGGACGTCAAAATCGTCATCGGTGACATGAACGCGCAGGTAGGAAGGGAGGAAATGTATAGACCGGTCATCGGACCGGATAGTCTGCACACCGTATCGAATGACAACGGCCAACGATGCATAAACTTCGCAGCCTCCCGCGGAATGGTAGTCCGAAGCACCTTCTTTCCCCGCAAAAATATCCACAAGGCCACATGGAGATCACCTAACCAAGAAACGGAAAACCAAATCGACCACGTTCTAATCGACGGTAAATTCGTCTCCGACATCACGAACGTCCGCACTTACCGCAGTGCGAATATTGAATCCGACCACTACCTCGTTGCAGTATGCCTGCGCTCAAAACTCTCGACGGTGTACAACACGCGTCGGAGTGTCGCGGCTAAACATTGGGCGGCTACAAGACAGTAGACTAGCCCAAGAATACGCGCAGCAGCTGGAAGTGGCACTCCCAACGGAAGAGCAGCTAGGCGCAGCGTCTCTTGAAGATGGCTGGAGAGATATTCGATCCGCCATTGGTAGCACCGCAACCGCTGCACTTGGCACGGTGCTCCCGGATCAGAGAAACGACTGGTATGACGGCGAATGTAAGCAGTTAGTAGAAGAGAAGAATGCAGCATGGGCGAGATTGCTGCAACACCGCACGAGGGCGAACGAGGCACGATATAAACAGGCGCGGAACAGACAAAACTCGATTTTCCGGAGGAAAAAGCGTCAGCAGGAAGATCGAGACCGTGAAGAGACGGAGCAACTGTACCGCGCTAATAACACACGAAAGTTCTATGAGAAGTTGAACCGTTCACGTAAGGGCCACGTGCCACAGCCCGATATGTGTAAGGACATAAACGGGAACCTTCTTACGAACGAGCGTGAGGTGATTCAAAGGTGGCGGCAGCACTACGAAGAGCACCTGAATGGTGATGTGGCAGACGAAGATGGCGGTATTTTGATGAACCTGGGGAACGTGCGCAGGACATAATTCTACCGGTCCGCAGGAAATCCAGAAGGAGATTGGCCGGCTGAAGAACAACAGCACCCCTGGGGTTGACCAACTACCAGGAGAGCTATTTAAACACGGTGGTGAGGCACTGGCTAGAGCGCTGCACTGGGTCATTACCAAATTTGGGATGAGGAAGTTTTGCCGCAGGAGTGGATGGAAGGTGTCGTGTGTCCCATCTACAAAAAGGGCGATAAGCTGGATTGTAGCAACTACCGCGCAATCACATTGCTGAACGCCGCCTACAAGGTACTCTCGCAAATTTTATGCCGTCGACTAGCACCAATTGCAAGGGAGTTCGTGGGGCACTACCAGGCGGGTTTTATAGGCGAAATGCTCCACCACGGACCAGGTGTTCGCCGTACGTCAAGTATTGCAGAAATGTCACGAATACAACGTGCCCACCCATTATCTATTCATCGACTTCAAAGTCGCATATGATACAATCTATCGGGATCAGCAATGGAAACTAGAGCACGAACACGGATTTCCGGAAAAACTGATACGGTTGATCAAGGCGACGATGGATCGGGTTATGTGCGTAGATCGAGTTTCAGGGACATTTTCGAGTCCCTTTGAAACATGCAGAGGATTACGGAAAGGTGATGGTCTTTCGTGTCTGTTATTCAACATCGCTTTGGAAGGGTAATACGAAGAGCACGGATTAACACGAGTGGTACAATTTTCAATAAGTCCGTTCAACTATTTGGCTTCGCCGACGACATAGATATTATGGCACGTAACTTTGAGAAGATGAAGGAAGTCTACATCAGACTGAAGAGGGAAGCCAAGCGGATCGGACTAGTCATCAACACGTCGAAGACGAAGTACATGATAGGTAGAGGTTCAAGAGAAGACAATGTGAGCCACCCACCGCGAGTTGGCATCGGTGGTGACGAAATCGAGGTGGTAGAAGAATTTGTGTACTTGGGCTCACTGGTGACTGCCGAAAATGATACCAGCAGAGAAATTCGGAGACGCATAGTGGCTGAAAATCGTACATACTTTGGACTTTATATTTATATTTCGATATGTTGCTAACTTATTAGTGTGTAGTTATTGTTGCTACTAGATACCGAGAAAACCCCGCATCCCCGCAATACTACGTTAATTATGTAGAGTAGATAAATAGAAGTGTACATCAAGGATTCACTTAAAAAAGTGATATACTGCCGTAATCTGGAAAAGCTACGTAAGTGCCAATTTACAACATGCATGTTTTTCATTTTGCTGTTAAAGAGCTCGATGAGTAGTAATCGTTAACACTATTTCAGGAAAATGGCGTTTACATCACTTTTTCAGATTACAGCAGTATAGTCTTTGCCACATTATGTGATGTAGTCTTTGCCAGACCTCCTGTCTATGAGGCAGAAGCTGTATTCACTATCGTCTCCATAAATTAAGAAACTAAACAAGAATAAGAGAAAACAATTGCAGAGAGCAAAAATGAAGTAGTATGATGATTGTATGATTGTCTTAATATAGTCATAGGGAGTTTTATAACTTATCTGAAGATAGAAAAGTCTCTTGAAACCCGAGAGGATCTCCGGAGGGTACCTGAAACTCTTTAAAAGAATTCTATAGATTTGGTAATACAGTTTTTGTCCTACCCACGTCTTGGAACGTGGCCGCGCCTCTGGTCAAAACCAATAAAACGTTATTCTGGGACAAAATTATAAAATTATGGATTATCTCGTCTTAAATGAACGCCTTTGCCCGGTATAAGGCGAATCGAGGAGATGTCTTCTTAAAATGGACACGTTTGGCCGGAATAAGTGGTCTTTGCCACAAAATAATGAAAATTGTAAACACAACAAAATAGAGAACCAGAAATGTAAGAGGAATAGTTAAGTTATAGCATCATCAAATATCCCGCTTACATTCTATGCATCAAAGATCGTCGAGAGGTTGTTAAACCGTAGGCTGCGTGAAAAACTTGAGGCTTTTCCAGGGAGCTCGCCAGGGATTTAAGACCTGTTCATACTTTTCCTGAATTAGGAGTCGTACTCCAAAATACCTTCAACCAAGAGAAACTCGATGATCTAGTTTCTCTGGATGTTTCGAATGCGTTTAACCGCACTTAGACCCTACTAGTTGCTAAGCAGCTGGTGAACTGGAGTTTTGTTAGTAACATAACCATTGATCAAATTTTTCTCTCTCGCCTGCTCACTCGGTTTTTTATCGGCAACTATGCCTCCAGGACCTACTCAGACTGGAGATTGGAGTCCCACAGTAGTCTTTTCTGTCGGAGAGCCTGTTTCTAGTTGCCATGAACGGAATCTTCAATAGCCTCTTCAAGAATATCTCCATTTCACCATTGTATACGCAAGCAGCGGGCCCTGTCAGACCGTTTGTGAAATCTGTGGGGTACAATATTCAGTTGGACATGTTATTCACTGGTGCCCAAAGCAGGTATGGAAAAAATCGGTTCATTTAGCGCTAATCTTTCACTCACCTCTACACACAATCGCAAATTAGGCAACTGTACACGAGCCCTTCCAAAATTTTCAATTTCGATTGTCTGCCGTTTGGCTTCAGATAGTAACGAATCATGCTAAAAAACAAACAGACAAAATTCACCACCGAATCTATCCCACAGATAGCACATAATGCATAGCCGAGTAGGGGAACTGTACCGGTTTTGGCCATGTTCCTAATTTGGTCAATTTTGCTAATAACTCCAAAAACAAAGAAATTCGCGAGGGTTTTATTAGTTTCATCAAAAGATATATCCCTCACGGTTCAACTCTGCTTTCAACTGATCGATTATTTTGGAAAAATATGTATTTTCCAAGTTTGGCCAAATTAGGCACTAAGTTGGCCAAAACCGGTGCACTTCCCCTATTTGTTTACATTCGATTCGTAAACGAATGGAATCGCAATTGAGTGGTAAGTGAGGATTCGGCAGAAACAATCAGGCCGCAAAACGAATCATTGAGTGTAAATTGAATCAATCTGCTGAGTCCAACTCAGTGTTTTCTGCTGCACTCACTACCCATCGGTTCATTTCTCATCTCTCGATTTCTTTTCCCACTATCTGTGGTTCCACTTATTCCTGCTGGGGGGCACTCAGTACTAGGCATGAATCGTTTGTTGGTTCGCTGTTGGGTTGAGTAGCATTCATTTTGCAATCGTGTGTTCGCTCAAGATTTTTTTATGTACAGGTTACCCGACTTGTCAATATCCCCAACTCAGCCATCTTGGATTTTTGTATGGAATTTATGCTCGTTTGTTTACGTTTTGCACTGAAAATGTATGTTTCCCCCCGCGCTGGTTATTCCCATCTACTGACGAAGTCGGATAACCTGTACATAAAAAAATCTTGATGCAGCTATGAAATCTGTACGAGCAATCGAGATGCCTTGAGATGATACTGCTAGCGTATCAGCCCTTGAGCAGCGCTTCCTCAGAGTTGAAGAGCTGTATCATTAAAACTAGATACCAGCTTGGGCCTCTCGGGCACCCTAATCCGGGTGGAGGTCTACCCACGAAAATTTGCGGGCCTTTCTGGTCTCTCAGGGATGCAAATTTTTCGAACGCGAGATTCCATTTTTGGTCGGTTTTCGATGCACTTTCAGTCTGGTTGCAGCGATTCATCTCCGAAGAGCAGCGCGTTTCAACCATTTCAATGGTTTCTTGGATATCCAATATGCATCCATGATTGGGTATTCGGTCAAAGTTTGAAGATAAGGATTCCCCATCGTGGAATACCGTAATTGATATTCTTTTGTCCTATATTTTCGTTCATCTTTTATTTTCCATCCAAATTAGGAAAAAAATTTTATACAAAGTTGATTTGTTAATTCAAGACAAAATTTTCAAACGACTTATCTGCTTTTGTAAACAAGATTCAAACGACGATTTGATGAATCTGAAAGTTCTCCCACGCGAACCAACACCATCAACAGGTAGCGTAATCCTTCACCTAGTACCTATTGATGGTGTTGGGTTGGTTTGCGTGGGAGAGCTATCAGATTCGTCGAATCGTCGTTTGAATCTTTGCTTACAACAGCAGATAAATCGTTTTGAAAATTTTGTCTTGAATTGTTATACGTTGTACTTTTGCTTGCGACGATATCATGACAAGTGGAAAATTTAAGACATTATGTTTTTATATTGCCATGCTGACGGCCAATAACTATTATGAACATAATGCGTTAGCTTCCCTTACCTCTGTTTGAACCGTTTCCTGCCGGTCGGTATCCTCGGTGGTGTTGGTGGACACGATCGGGCCGGAATCTTCGATAACTTTGCCATCCTCGAACTTGAGCTGCCGCTGGACGCGCGTTTCGATCTGCCGGGTGGTGATCAGTTCCGTTTTCCGCTTCTTGATGATCTCCTCTGAAACATTGGAAAGAATGTAAATAAAACGTTACCCGCTGAATAACAGTTCAAGGTGTACCTACAGTAGCTTAGTTGATATAATAGTTATTTTTTTAAATAGTGTTCTACATGCATAATTGTTGCACCTCATAAGAGATTTAATTTGTATTTTTAAAGACGCGCTACTTTTCATTTACTCATCAACTGAGTAAAATTTCATTGCGGTTTTTTTTCTTTCCCAAGAAAAATTTACTCATTTTATTGTAAAAAGTAGGACAATTCAAAACTTGAGTTAACAAAAAGTGAATAATAATTTTACTCAGTTATGGTGAGTAGGTGAAAATTAGCGTGCGACGCTTGTGCGGATGCAACAAACCGGCTTATTTGATGCAACATTTTTGCTCTTTCCGCACGAAGTCATTCGCCTTTAGGTAGTCTATAATACAGACACGACGTGTCGCATGTCCAGCCGCTACAACAGAGAGACTTCCTTCTAAGCTCTCTCTAGCAGAAGAAACGAACCCTCGCGTGCTTAAAAGCGTGTTGGCAGTTCGAACAGTGCAAGTATTGCATAGATGCAGCAGGTGAAGAATTTTGCATTGTCGCTCAACATCACTGTTCTCAATGAAGCAATCAACGATTTTTGAATTATCGAATTACGTGAATTTTATTTCAACGACAAATTACACTTCAAACATAATATGCAGAGGAAACATGGTGCCACGCTACATGCATTCATACCATGATTGTTAAATATATTTCAGATAGAGAGCTTCAATGTGAGCCAATGTCACTCTCTTCTAATTTGATCTCCGAAAAGACCACCTTTAGCTATTCGCCACCTATTTGATATAATTGAGAAAAATTTGCAAGTGGCAGCGACTATTTAGTGCTTTTGTTAGCCATCATTATTATAGGTGACCGATGCATAGTTATGGTGGATACTGCACTATAGATATGCAAATAGCGGAAAAAATGACCTTCTAAATTGATTTATATTTCAAACGCAATCCATCACGCAATTCAGATAGCAATGAAGCTTAAAAACGATCGGGGATCCGCAATGGGGTCACGATCAAGTTGATTTAGTTTGTTGTGTATGTTCATCCACGAAATGGATCGAACAAGTGGAAGCTACCTACATTGTGGGTGAATCACCGACCTACGGTAATGTTTTAGCGTTTCAGTTTGCTATGCTCTGTTCGACTATCGGGCGGTCAATAAATTAGCACCGCAGCACGCAATGTTCGATCACACGGTTATATTATGTGACATTAATGGCAGATCGACTCACTCTAAGTCTGAGCTACGCAAATTGCGTCGAATATCATTCAGTTTTAGATTATCTTTTAGTGGAATGTGTTCAACTGTCTAAGACGAGTTAAGCACTCTGTGGTCATCTTCAGTGTCTCGTACTTGACTCGACTACGAGACACTGAAGACGACCACACAGTTGTGGTCGAAATACGTATCTGCAAATATATCGAAAATAATTGGTGGAATTAAATGGAGAGTACTTAACTCGTCTTAGGCGGTTTCATTCAGTTTTGTTCAAAATGGGACAATCCAAAAATTGAGTGAAAGATAATACTTTAATTAAATGATGATTGAACTAAAATTAGAAATCGTTTTGCCGTAAAATACAGTCAGATGGATATGTAAAGTTCTCACCAGTCATATAAAAGTACATGATGAAAGATCATTCTTTACTGTCACGAAATCACCATTTTATTGAATTAGTATCCTTTACTCAAATTTTAAGTTACCTTATTTTTAACGGAAAAAAAGTTGGATTTGAGTAGGTCAGGCTTAGCGTGTTGGATAACGGATTATGTCACACTGTTCAGGGTAACCTAATGTTACTGGCAATGTGAACGCGACAAGGTGATGCTGTGTGACAAAATCACAAATTCAGTGCAATTTACACGTAAAATATTCAAAGATTCAATGATAATCAATTTTTTTTTCGAAAATAAAAAACAGATAATTAGTTTGACTGTCCATCAGAAATTACTTTGAATTTCCATTCGAAACTAGTTTTCCATTTCCATTCGAAACTAGAATCTCCTCGAGAAAATCGTGTGTACTTCTAAAAGAATGTATTTTGACCTTTTCAAAAGAGTATCTTTCAAATAGGATGTTCATTAAAATTTCAAAAGAAAGGAATTGGAATTTCTGCCGAAAATATTGAGAAATATCGTACGGCTTAAAACATCCTTTTAATTTTCTCGATGTAATCTTTGGAACATATAACAAAGGAAAACACTTAGGACTTTACGGTACTTGTGCGGTGGTGAAATGTTGATCCTTTTTTGTCGGTGAAAAGGGAACGCATGGTGGTTGTTGAAAAATGGTTACATAGAACAACATGGACATTGTTGTTTCATGCTTCAAAATGATTGTCTCGTCTGATTCACTACTTTTTTCAATTGAATATTATTGTTATTTCAGTTCTGCATCGAATGAATGACACAATAATAAAATCGTTCCTGACTCATAATTGTTCGGGATAACTTGTGTTCGACAGTTCGGTCTGACCACCTTTTGATCGACGAATATTCGAAGTGAGATAGAAACAAACGAAACAGACCAACCAGATCAATAATAACAACAAAACATTCACGGAAAGTGTTCAAAAGTGAATTAAATAATTAATTAATAGGCCCCTTTTTATGATAACCAACGTAGTGACATGTTAGTGAAACCTATCCGAAAGAACTTCTAGTGACGACGTGAAAAATATTGAGAAAAATACGAGAAAAATAATGCGTGCAAAAGTGTAGTACCTACTTAGTAGTGTGGTGAAAGTTGTATCAGTGGAAAACGGATTCAAAATCCAAGTCAGCAGCGGACAGATCTGGTGCGGTTGTGGACATTTACAAACGAGGGAAACGCAGGACAAGTTTTGTGTGAAGGGAAGAGTACTGGACCGTAGAAGTTACATTTGGAGTGGCGTGTGGAATAAAAGTCCGATTTCGTCCGGCGGAAAAGGCGGCGAATCGTTGAATCTCGTGGCAATGTTAGTAAAGGTTGGAAGGCGTTATAATAGTTGAAGGGAAAAGTGATATAGAGGTTATATTTGCGTATTTGTAGTGCAGTGTGCTATTGATTGATTCCTTTATTGATTGAATTTCATTTTGTTTATTGTTGAAAAAGCCGATCGCAAGCGATGCCATTCCAACCGCTGGTTATTTTTTTTAGTGTTTGCGCTACTGTAGCGACGCAATTTTTCACAGATTGCAAGAATAAAGTCAGACCGTCTGTGGGCAAATTATGCTGTGCAACAGTTGTACACCCTACCCACAGACGATCAGACCTTTCTCCAACCGAACCAAATTTCCTGGAGGCGGAGTCAAAGTTGCACAACATCTCGGAGCGTGTTGCGACACTCTTACCTCGACATGAGCAAACATCTCATTCACTTCCCCGCGCTCTGCCTGTTTTCGCTCTAACTAACCAATCACAAGTTAGTCATGCTTGTCGACTGCTGCACGGCACGCCAGATTCTCTGCAAGTTGCAGACAATCTGAGTGATTGCAGTCGAAACTGCGTTCCACTACTCCATCGCTTGGCACATCCTCTGGATAAGGGTATCCGGGGATGTGTCCCGACCGCAAACGTCTAGCATTGCTCTTTTATCGACGTCGAAACGAAGACATACGAACAGTATGTGCTCTGCAGTTTCATCAACACCTGGGCAGTCAGGGCAGACGGGGCTCTCCGCGTACCCAAACCTGTGGAGGTACTGCCGGAAGCAGCCATGGCCTGACAGTAATTGTGTCAGATGGAAGTGAACTTCCCCATGGGGTCTCCCCGCCCAGCTCGATATGTTAGGTATCTACCTACATTTAGAAGAGTTATCCCACTCGCGCTGCGCTGTATCAAGTGTGCTGCTAGGGACTCTGAGACACATCAAGCGGTACGTGCTTTCCAGCTTCCACAGGTAACTGGTTACCCCCAGAGCTCTCGCGCAGGATGGGCCGCCGTACCTAAGAATAGATGCGACAACGCCTGCCAGTAGCCTACGTCTACTGGCACACACCTTGGAACTGTTGGACATCATCCTCGATAATGCCGCAACAGCAGTCGAAGCTTTCTTGCACGTATAGTCGACATGGCTGGCTAAGGTCAGCTCGTCGTGTATTACGACCTCGAGGAGTGAAGCCGACGATCTTAACACCAGGAAGAAACTTTAGTTTCAGTACCCCGTCATACATAAGTACCGGGCCCAGTATTGAACCTTGCGGAACTCCTGCGGTAATATAAACGCTTCTCTGGCTGGCATCGGTATCGTATAATAGTACACGGTTCTGGAAAAAATCCGGTACAGGTCCACCGGCAGGCTAAGCCGGTGTAACGAGAGCGCGATGGCATCCCACCTTGCGCTGTTGAATGCGTTCTTCACATCAAGTGTCACTAACGCACAGTATCGAATACCTCGCCTTTTCTGTTGGATGCAACTTTTCGCAAAACAAAATAGTAATTAAATAAACCTATTACTTTAAGCTTTGTAATGAGCATAGAATCAATCGCCTATAATTTCGAAGCACTTCAATCTAAAGTGAGTAAATTAATTAATTTTGTATATAAAGTTAGCTTAAGTTGAGTTCTGTCACCTATATTTAGCAAAGACATAATATTTATGATCAGGGTCTTGACACATGAAATAATATTGAGGTTAGCGATGTAACTGAAACCGTACGATGCTGATCTAAAAGCTTTGACAAACAGCGTTTTTGATGTAACAAAGTCAAAATTCAACAGAACCTCTTCAACTTTTGACTTTTGAGGTTTTGGCTGCCCTCGAACCATTGTGTACTGGTATGACGGCGAATGTGAGCAGTGAGTGAAGGAGAAGAGGTGAACGAGGCACGATGCAAATGGGCACGGAACAGACAAAACTCGATTTTTTGGAGGAGCGCCAGATTGATACCGTAAGATAAACCGTTCACGAAAGAGCCACGTGCCAGCCCGTCATGTGTAAGGACATAAACGGGAACCATCTGTACAAACAAGCGTGAGATGATCCAAAGGTGCCGGCAGCACTACGAAGAGGATGAACTGAAAATTTTGGTCAAGGTGTCGATAGATCGGGTGATGTGCGTAAATCGAGTTTCAGGGGCATTCTCAGAAGGCTACGACAAGATGATGGTCTTTCGTCTCTGCTATCCAACGAATACGAAGGGCAGGGATTGACACGAGTGGTACGATTTTCACGAAGTCCGTTCAGCTATTTGGTTTCGCCGACGACATTGATAACTTTTAGAAGTTGGAATACTGAAAAGGTAAACTAAACGAATTCGACTAGTCATCAACACGTCGAAGACGAAGTGCATGATAGGAAGAGGACAGGGCAAGCCATCCATCACGAGTTTGTATCGGTGGTGAAGAAATCGAGGCGGTTGAAGAATTCGTGTACTTAGGCTCATTAGTGACCTCCGATAACCTAACCAATAAAGCAATTCAGATGGCAGGAAATCATTCGTACTTTGGACTCAACCGGCTCAACCGCAGTACCAAACCGGCTATCTACAAAACGTTCACTAGACCGGTAGTCCTCTACGTACACGAGCCCTTAACGATGCTCTAGGAGGATCAACGGGGACTTGGAGTTTTTGAGAGGAAAGTGTTACGTACTATCTATGGCGGGGTGCAGATGGAAGACGAGCAGAAGGTGCGCACTGCGCAGCGAGCAAGATGGGCCGACCAGGTGAAAGACGATTTGCGGACCTGACGACATGTAGCCATGAACCGAGATAAATGGAGTAGACTCTTATTTACCGCACTTCCGGCGCGATCCCGGCCACGACCGCCGGAGGTAAATTGGATCTTCAGTACGTTTCCAAATCGAGTGACGTCATTCGGCAAGTGACGCACAGTTTCGGCTGGTCAAGTGACGCTCCGATCGAAAAAGTGCGATAGAAGCCGTTCCCGTGGCCAGCCCCGCTCAAGAATTGGGAGCGCTGGTGGCGGAGCACCGCGTAAGGTAGGACGGAAGGTAGGACGCGTGTTTTTCAGTGCAGTGGAAAAGGACCTTCCCTTTGCCCTCGGGGCTTGAAATTTGGGCAGTGAAATCAGGGCAAAGTGTTTAATCGTGCAACATCGGATCCGGTCCAATCGGCCTGCGGCCATCGGAAAATTTCGTGGTCCGGAGAGTACATCTCGGCCAGTGCTTTTTCTCACCACCTGGTGGAGACGCGCGGTATTTAGTTCGGTTGCTCTCTTCATCGCATATGCACGCCGCGTATCCACTATTCACGCCGCGTATCCGCGTATCCACTAAGAAGAAGGCCACTGGCCACTCCCATCGCCTAGGGGATCCAAGGGGCCCCGAGAATGGGACCAGTAGATGTACACCAGGCTCCATGGTCCGGCGAGTACACGGGTTCCAGGCTCCCTGCGATGCGACGAATACTGCAGGCCAGCTTTAAGTGCTGAGGCTCCAAGATGCGAACGATCAACCGCTACCGGCAAATCCCTTCCTCCTCCGCCGATCAATGGAAGCTTTCCTCGGTGGGATCATCGACGGTGCAAGCAAAGAGAATCAGGGCGCATCATACGTACTCAAGGTACGAACCAGTACACCAAACTACTCTCGATGAGACAGCTTACCGACTGAACGTGGTTAAATGCGTAGTATCATGCTACGACGCGATGGACCTTCCCGATGACTACCTGCTCAACGAACTGCGCGACCAGAGGATCCGGGAGATCTACCGGATCAAAAAGCGGACGCAAGACTGTAAGCTCGTTAATACTCCTGCCATAGTACAAACAATCGCAGGTACCGTCATCCCGGAATATATCACCTTCGGATGGACCAGATGCCAAACTCGGAACTACTATCCGAACCCCCTGCGGTGCTACCGATGCTGAGAGTTCGGTCATACGGGCAAGAGGTGCCCCAGTCCCGAACAAATTTGTGACAACTGCTCCAAGCGTGGCTATACAGTAGACTGGCCCAGCTTAGTATGGGGAGAAGAAAATATTGTCGAATTCCACGGGGCACCCCCTTGAATTGTGTCTTTTGATGAGAAAATCAATCTCTGAAAAATTCAGCTCAATCGGTTATTGCATAAGCTGGCGCATTTGATTTGAAGTTTGTATGGGGATTTCAGTCAAAATATATAGGAAAATTTACCTCCGACAATCATTCGATCTGGAAATTGGTTCTAATTACTCAATTGAGCTCAGAATTGCAAAAACGGCTGTTGGTATGTTACAGAACAATTGCACAGAACATTGTACGATGATTTAATGAACTTTTAGATACTTTTCAGCTAACTCGATTCGGTCAATAAATCCAAAAGTACACAAAACAGCCCCTAATAAATCAGCCGGAAGCTAAATAAAAATTTATTTAATCATAGAACAATGCTCTGTGGAATTGTTCTGTAATATACCAACAGCCGTTTTTGCAATTCTGAGCTTAATCGAGCAATCAGAACTAGGGACGTTCCGATATTTCCGATATATCGGAATATCGATATATTTGTTTCGATATCCGATATTTTTATATCGATATTTTGTATTCAATATATCGGTCATATCGATATTTTTCCTTTCGATATCAATATATCGAATCAGAAAAAAAAACTGAAAATAACCATAAAATATATCTGAAATGCAGCATTTTTATGGGAAAGATTATTTTTCTCGGTACTGTGCACTGGATACTGTAGACTGTAGGCAACTCGCCACCGCCAACAATGTTCCATTAGCACGCCGCTATGCAAAATCTGTCACACCATTTCTCACGCCAATTCAATTTTTATTACATACTTGCTGACCCGTCGAACTTTGTCTCGCCCAAAATTAATGAATTATTACAAACATTTTTTTTTTCGTATTTACAATTTAAGTTTTGAACTCGGGTCTCGAACAACCACAGAAACAATTCTTTGGTCTAAAACCCCCACATGCCAAATTTGGTTCCATTTGCTTGATTAGACAGACAGTATATAAGATTCGTATTTCCTGTAGACATTTACATTAGACCTGTTCACCATTTTCAAAAGTATTTCAGATTCAAAGTGCCACCCCTCTATTTCAATGAGTATCTTAAATGGAGTCTCCTGACCAATTTTCAGCCAAATCCATGGAGATTTAGAGGTGCATCAAACGAGATTTGTGATTTTTCAGACTTTTTCGTAAAAATATCGTCTGAATGCATCAATTTAACTCCACATAATAAAAGGATTAGTCGTTGATAGCTTCTTTAGACTATTATCTACCACTTTGTCATTGATACTAGGATGTTTAGAGGGCTTATTCTATGACTTTTTATTAGATTTAGCTGAAAAAATGCCTGAAAACCAGAAAAATAATTTTAGGTGCTTCTGGGGGTAGTATAAATTTTCAATATGTGCCCAATTCAATTTTTCCTTTCATTTCCTTCGAGTGTTGTGGAAGTTTCGTCCATACATCACTTTATTCTGAAAAATAAGCTTCGGCATGTAATAATGCAGTTTTCATGAAATACTCAACATTTGAATAGGGTAGTCAAGCAAGACCATTCCCCCCATGCTAAAACAAAGCTAACCATGATTTATGAGCAATGTCATCCAATATTTTCGACCCACTGGTATGAATCTAGAGTGGGCTATGTGGTAGTGTCAGGACCTGCAGATCAAGAGGTCCACGGTTCGAGGTGCCGAGTAGATAAAGCTTTTTTCTTGTCAAGTCTTACGAAAAATGCCATGTTTTCAACGACCTTTTGGTGTCGTTAACTACATTTGAATGTGATTGATTCTATACCCTCCTCCTAGTTATTACATCACTCATGCCACTGACTAGTTTCAAACAATTTTCACTGATTGAGATTATAATGGTTTGTTAATGGGAGGGATCGATCAGGTTTTGTCTGTGCCATGAGTGTGGTACAATAACTAAGGAGAGGATAACCAATAAATCAAGATGTTTTGCCTTTCTCGTATACTAAGTATACGGTGAAGGCTATATGATCGCTCCAAAAACAAACTTTTTATAGAAGGCCCGGAGACCCATAGTGTTATATACCAATCGACTCAGTTCGACGAATCGAGGTGATGTCTGTGTGTGTGTGTGTGTGTGTGTGTGTGTGTGTGTGTGTGTGTGTGTGTGTGTGTGTGTGTGTGTGTGTGTGTGTGTGTGTGTGTGTGTGTATGTGTGTGTGCGCAAAACTACTCAAAAATGTCACTCATTTTTCGGGCACTTATCCTCAACCGATTTGCTCGCAACAAGTTGCATTCGACGCAGAATCCTGTCCCATTGGTTCCTATTTGAAATTGGCCAGATCGAACTATGGGATCAGAAGTTATGGCCAAAATACAAATTCATACGAAAAAATCGCGTAAAAAATGTCACTCATTTTTCGGGCACTTATCCTCAATCGATTTGCTCGCAACAAAATGCATTCGACGCAGAATCCTGTCCCATTGTTTCCTATTTGAAATTGGCCAGATCGAACTATGGGATCAGAAGTTATGGCCAAAATACAAATTCATACGAAAAAATCGCGTAAAAAATGTCACTCATTTTTCGGGCACTTATCCTCAACCGATTTGCTCGCAACAAGTTGCATTCGACGCAGAATCCTGTCCCATTGTTTCCTATTTGAAATTGGTCAGATCAGACTATGGGATCAGAAGTTATGGCCAAAATACAAATTCATACGAAAAAATCGCGTAAAAAATGTTACTCATTTTTCGGGAATTTATTCTCAACCGATTTGCTCGCAACAAGTTGCATTCGACGCAGAATCCTGTCCCATTGTTTCCTATTTGAAATTGGCCAGATCGAACTATGGGATCAGAAGTTATGGCCAAAATACAAATTCATACGAAAAAATCGCGTAAAAAATGTCACTCATTTTCCGGGCACTTATCCTCAATCGATTTGCTCGCAACAAGTTGCATTCGACGCAGAATCCTGTCCCATTATTTCCTATTTGAAATTGGTCAGATCGGACTATGGGATCAGAAGTTATGGCCAAAATACAAATTCATACGAAAAAATCGCGTAAAAAATGTCACTCATTTTTCGGGAACTTATTCTCAACCGATTTGCTCGCATTTGCATTCGACGCAGAATGTCTCATATTTTCTTATTGAAAATTAGCCAGATCGGATCATGGGCTTAGATGTTATGGTCAAATTACTATTTATTGTGAAAAAGAGTTCAAAAAAGTCTAGCTCACTTTCTTAGCACTTATACTTCATCTATACCCCAAGCAACACAATTTCAACAAATCTGGTTGCAGTAACCATATTGTGACTGAATCCGGTCATATATAAGTTACTGTGATTGATGTGCAATATGTGTGCTTCTCAGGTCGCTCGCAACAGATTGCATTCGACGCAGAATCTTGTCAAATTGTTTCCTATAGAAACATGGCCGGATCGTACAATTGGGTCAAAAGTTATGGCGAAAATACTAATTTTAAAACTACTAAATAAAATGCCATTTTTAGCTCTTATGCTCATCCGATTTGTTTGCAACAAATTGCGTTTGGCGAGATTTTTTTTATGCATATAAACAAATATGAAAAAAAAAAAAGACCGATCCACATATTGGTGTTATTTGAGATTTTTCCAAACCTTTTGAACGAACGAGAAAGGCACTGTTCACTCTTCGCTTAACTCCACACGCGGCGTAGACTGTGGCCACGGAAAACTGGGGAACTCGGACACTGTTACTAATGAAAAGGAAAAGATCCGACTGCTGTAAATGAAAGGGCCGTATCGTGCGGTGGTCAAAAGCCAACTGGCTATTTATTCTCAATCATCTCGATCAGTTCGGTTCAGCACATACATATAACACACTCAGAGCAACTATAGAAATTTTCTTTGGAGAAACTCTACACAAAAAACATCGATTTTTATAATAGTGACTACATGTATATATTGGACGACATCTAGCACTCAACATACTGCCCCCATTGAAATTGGCACATTTCAATCTCATCCTTCGTCGTCGTTATCGCCTTCATGGAGGCCTTTGTCCGGCTGCACGTTGTTTTCATCGATTGGTATCAAGCACAGCTTCGTAATGGGCCTTCGAACGAGCTTGCCTCCTGATCGCACATCTGCTACCCGTACCCATCCATCTGCACCTGGGAATACATGCTCGATCCTTCCGATCTTCCAGGCCATGGGTGGCTGATTGTCTTCTCGGATTATAACTAGTTGTCCAGGGATCACAGGTAACGATTTGGTCCATTTGTTCCGGTGCTGCAATGTCGTGATGTAATCGTTCGACCAACGAGCCCAGAAATGTTGTACCATCTGAGAATGACGTTGCCAACGAGAAAGAGTGGTCTGCTTACGGTCGGTTAGATCAGGCTCTGCGATATCGGTCAGGGGGCGTCCCACCAAAAAGTGACCAGGAGTAAGAGGGCTGACGTCACAAGGGTCTTCTGATAACGCAGTGATGGGTCGTGAATTTAGGAGGGCTTCAATACGAGTGAGCACAGTAGTGTACTCTTCGAAAGTCATATTGGCAGTTCCAGTAATGCGCTTCAAGTGGTATTTGGCCGAACGTACTCCGGCTTCCCACAATCCGCCGAAGTGTGGGGCAGAAGGTGGAATCATGTGCCATTCGATCACTGATTTGACACAAAAATTGTGCAGCCCGGTTTTCAGCTGCTGGGCTGGAACATCTTGTACATCTCTCTCAGCTTGTTCTTACTACCGACAAAGTTAAGACCGTTATCGGAAAAAAGTTTGGCGCATTTTCCCCTACGTGATATGAATCGTTGAAGTGCCGCTATAAAAGCGTCGGCGGTCAAATCTCCCACAAGCTCCAAATGTATCGCTCGGGTTGCGAAGCATACGAACACCGCTACATATGCCTTGTAGGTGACGGTGGATCGCTTGTTGTGCTGGCGGATGTAAATTGGTCCACAAAAATCCACCCCAGTGTTGAGGAAAGGGTAGCTTCCTTCCAACCGATATTTCGGTAGATCGCCCATCAACTGTTGCATTGGAACTGGTTTCGCTTTAAAGCAGGTGACACATTTGCGGATGACTCGTCGTACCGAACTGCGACCATGTAGAACCCAGAATCGTCGTCGTAGAGCTGCAAGTAACATTTGCTGCGGAGCATGTAGCATTTCGACGTGGTACGATCTGATAAGGGCCAAGGTGAAGGGATGCCCATGCGGAAGTACCATGGGGTGCTTCTGATCCACAGGGAGAGTGGCATTCGGGATTCTCCCTCCAACGCGCAACACGGTGCAATGAGACTCTTCTAGGAACACAGAAAATGTGATTAATTTGCTTTTACTGTGAATTACCTTTCCAAATTGTAGGCGCTTGAAGTCATCTGTAAAGGCTTCTCTCTGGGTAATGCTGGTCAGGGCAACTGTTGATTGTTGCAGCTCGAGGATGCTTAGCTCTCCGTATCGATGTTCTCTTTTGCTACCAAGTCGAATGTGGTCGATGAATCGTAAAATCCATGCCATTTTCCGTTGCATTTTTCTGAACTCACTTTCAATCTCGAACAGCCGGAACAGTACAGGAGGATCAGTGACTGTGAGGTTGATTATACTATTTTTCGTTTCCGGGAGCTGCTCTGCGGGTGTGTTTTGGACTTGACACGGCCATTGCTTGTCGACATTGCACAGAAACGGTGGCCCTTTCCACCATTTTTCACAGCTTCTTATTTCACTTGGTAATAGTCCCCGGGATAGGACATCTGCAGGGTTGTCGAGAGTGTTGACGTATCTCCATTCCATGTTGTGCGTCAAATTTTGGATTTCGATGACGCGATTGCAGACGAAGATTTTCAGTCTGCCTGGGTCGGTCCTGATCCAAGATAGAACGGTGGTGGAATCGGACCAGAGGGTAATTCTAGAAAAGGATATGCTTCAATTTTGCGTTATATTAGAAATCAATCATGCAAATGCACCACACACCACGCACCACACAGTTCAAGGCGTGCGGTAGTCAGTTTAGCGTTTTTTTGGGGTGCGATTCGAGACTTAGATGTAAGCAAAATAACCGAACATTCGTTTCTATCATCCATCGATCGAATGTAAGCGCATGCACCGTAGCCCAGATCGGATGCATCGCAAAAACCGTGCAGTTCAATTAGTGGCGATGAATTGTACGGAAGCACACAGCGAGGTATGGAAATTTCGCCCATATGGATGATTTGATTCCTAAAACTCTCCCAGGACACAGTTTCTTCGTTGTTCAGAATTTCATCCCAATCGACTTTGAGGTGCCACAGCCTTTGCAGTCTCACCTTTGCCAAGAATATCAATGGACCGAGTAATCCTAATGGATCATATAATTTTGCTATGTCCGAATAAACCGATCGTTTCGTCGGCTGACCAGTGTGAAACTGAATCTCGTGTAGTTTGGTAATAAATACATCGTTACGGGGTTGCCAGGTTAGTCCTAATGCTCGCGTAGTCGTCTCGTCTTCAAAAAATGCCACTTGTTCAGCGCTTGAATTGGGAACAGATTGCAGAACCGCCGGATGGTTAGACGCCCATTTATGAAGCACAAATCCTCCGGCTGCCATCATCTCACGGAATTCTGATTGCATTGCCAGCGCTTCTTCTAGTGTATCAGCTCCACTCAACAAATCGTCCATGTAATAATCTTCGGTTCCCGCCTTTGACGCCAAGGGGAAACGCTCGCTCTCGTCTTCGCATAGTTGTTTCAGCACACGTGTCGCTAGAAAGGGCGCACAAGCAGTGCCATAGGTGACGGTTGCCAATTGATACACCTCCAAAAACACTTCCGGATGAGGACGCCAAAAAACCTGCTGCCATTTGCGATCTTGTACCCGTATAATGATCTGTCGAAACATCTGGGTGATATCAGCAGTGAATGCGATTTTCGGAATTCTGAATCGCAAAACAGTGTCTGCCAACTTTCGTTGTATTACTGGGCCAACATAGAGATGATCGTTCAAAGATGTTCCTCTCGTGGTAACAGCGGACGCATCAAAACCACCCGCGTCTTCGTAGTAGTGCTTGTCGGGTTGAACACTGCATGATGCGGCATAAAGTACGCGCCGTCGGTCTCTTCGTTTATCTTGATCATATGCTCTTGCTCGTGGTAATCTGCCATAAATTCTCTGTACTGATCATAAACGGTTGGATTGTGGATCAACCTTCGCTCAACTTGCACGAATCTACGTAATGCCATTGATTCACTGTCACCTAGTTCCGCAATATCGTTCTTGACTGGTAGTCCTACCTCATATCGCCCATTCGGAAGCCTCCGACATGTTTCCTTGAAGCTCCGTTCTGCAGCTTGCTCATCTTCAGTCAAATGTCTTGACTCGGGAATGGATTCCGCTTCCCAAAATTTTGCTATCTGCTCGCTCAAATCCTCATTGGTCACAACTGCGCATATATTCGAGGAAGATTGCTCTGCTTCCTGCTCGTTTACTGCTCCGCCAACTACCCAACCGAAAATAGTTTCTTTGCACCAAAACATGTGATCATCTGGTATCGAGTATGTTTGACCGGTGAACAGTTCATTGAAAATTTGGATTCCCAGCAGCATATCGATTCGTCGCGATCGATTGAAGGAAGGATCTGCCAAACTCATATTTGCTGGAATCCGATCGATATCTACCTGAAATGACCTTATTGGTAGATCGGTTGTGACTTTATTCATGACCAAAAATTCTAAATTGAACGAAGTACCATGCGTTAAGGAAGAGCGAATCGTTGCCCTGACCTTGCTTTTGATCAATTGTGATGACCCTGTGACACCAAGAATATTTACATTCGCTTTTGATCTGGGGAGCTTCAATACATTGACGAGTCGTGCTGCGATCAAATTATGCATTGAACCACAATCAAGCAATATTCGGCATTCGATTGAGTTCCCATGAGTGTCTTCAATGAGCCCTCCTGCTGTGTAGAGAACGTATTGGCATGATCGGGTGGTAGACGAAGAAACAGATCCAACAGACGAATTTATCGAGGATGTATTTTGCCTGGTAGGTACGCGTTGACCAGTACTAGTTTCGGGTGGATGGCGATTTTCATTTTCGGTGTACGATGAAGACGAATCGGAGTCGTGAAGCAGTGTGTGGTGTCGGCGTCCACATTTTCGACACGAGCTGCCCTTACATTCGTGCACAAAGTGCTTATTGCTGAAACAGTTCAAGCAAAGGCCAATGCTTTTGATTTTAGCAAAACGATCGTTGGCTGCCAGACTCAAAAATTGGTCGCATCGGTTTAAAAAATGTGCACCTTTACAGACGAAACAAGTTACGTTACTGAAGGTGGGTTTTTGGGAACTTGTTTTTGCGGGGAAGGTTCTGACGACATGGGATCCAGATCGTTCAGGTTTAGAACGAGTCAATTGATTTGACACCATTTCTTTTCCATCTTGTTCGATGTTCTCCAAACAACGACAACGAGACTGTAGGAAATCTAACAATTTTTCCCACGACGGCAGGGCATTGACAGTCAATTGCAGCTCAAAATCCTTTCGAGTGCGCGCATCAAGGCGAGTGCAGACCAGATGGATCAAAAATTGTTCCGAAAGGGGTTCTAATTTCAATTCAAGATTGGCCAAAGCTCGAATATTTCGTGTGACGTCATTCAATAAGCTTCGTAACGCAGAACCAGATTCGCGAGTAATTGGCTTTACCTGGAACAACTGGGCAATGTGCTTGTCCACCAGAATCCTTTTGTTCTCAAACTCAGAACAAAGCGCTTTCCAAAGAGACGCAAATGAGTCTTCTGGTGACTGAACATGGCGTGCTGCACCATCTTGTATGGCAGCCTTGAGAAAACAATTTCTCGCTTTCCGAAAGACCTTCACGACGTTTCACAAGGGCATTGAACTGATTTTTAAAACTGATCCAATCTTCCAACTGGCCATTGTATCGGGGAAGGGGGATATCCGGCAGTTTGGGATGAGGTACTTGGGGGGTTGGCTCCGATATTTGCGCGGTAACTGGCTTGGGTGGGTCAATCTCACGGAGTTTACTGCGAATAAGATGGCGGATCTCGTCGAGAGTGTCTTCAACTTGTTCACTGGTCATTTGCCACTCTTCTACCTCATCTTCTTTCAACAGTCCATAAAGCTTGGCCTCTGTCTCGTGGAAAAAAGAACGCATCTCATAAACTGACTGTAGCTTGTCTTCGAGAAGAGATTTGTCTTGCTTCTCGGAATCAATGCTGTCCATCATACGTGAATACGAGGACAAAAGGATTTTCTTCTCAGCGGCCATTGCTGGATAAGCTTCACTACCGGAAACAACGCACCCACTTGCACGATCTTACCTGATTTCTAATCTTACCGATTCCACCTAGGACCGACCTGGAAGGCATGAAAGGCATACATACATGCATCAGCGATCAAACCACGCGGCGATCTAGCTGGAACTGCTTATTATACACCACACCGCAGGCTTGACCAACACAGCACGATATCCACTCTCTGTACAATTTTTCTTGTCCGAAGACCACTATTTCGATGAACACCTTTTGCAACCAAATCACTCAGTTAGTGTCCATTTGCTTTCAGATCACAATGTCCATGAAGACAATGCCAAGGTCCACAAAGGCATTCGAGGCTCAGTGTCCATTTCACATTCACACAGCACATGCACACTTGTCCGAGTTCCACGGTTTCCTGAGATCACTCCACGAGACCGTTTTTTGTCCAACACAGAGTCCACCGGTTACATCCGGTTCGAAGGACCACTTTTCTATGTTCACTCTTCGCTTAACTCCACACGCGGCGTAGACTGTGGCCACGGAAAACTGGGGAACTCGGACACTGTTACTAATGAAAAGGAAAAGATCCGACTGCTGTAAATGAAAGGACCGTATCGTGCGGTGGTCAAAAGCCAACTGGCTATTTATTCTCAATCATCTCGATCAGTTCGGTTCAGCACATACATATAACACACTCAGAGCAACTATAGAAATTTTCTTTGGAGAAACTCTACACAAAAAACATCGATTTTTATAATAGTGACTACATGTACATATATATTTGGACGACATCTAGCACTCAACAGGCACCATCACCGCTAGGTGGATTAATCTGGGTTTTTTAAACTTAATAAGATTTTTTTTATCTCGTTCAATTTGAAGTAAGTTTTCGACCGCGACGGATTATCGACAAAATGGAATTAGCCACCTGGCTTAATAAATAAAATATTTTTAACTGCTAGGCGCCTCGAACCGTGGACCTCTTGATCTGCAGGCCCTGACACTACCACATAGCCCACTTTAGATCCATACCAGTGGGTCGAACATACTGGATGACATTGCTCATTAATCATGGTCAACTTTGTTTTAGCATGGGGGAATTGTTTTGCTTGACTACCCTATTCAAATGTTCAGTAATTCATGAAAACTTCATTATTACATGCCGAAGCTTATTTTTCAGAATAAAGTGATGTATGGACGAAACTTCCGCAACACTCGAAGGAAATAACGGGAAAAATTGAATTGGGCCCATATTGAAAATTTATACTACCCCCAGAAGCACCTTAAATTATTGTTCAGGTTTTTAGGCATTTTTTAGCTGAATCTACTAAAAAGTTATAGAATAAGCCCTCTAAACATCTTATATTAATGACAAATTGGTACTTAGATAATATTCTACAGAAGCTATCAACGACTAATCCTTTTATTATGTGGAGTTAAATTGATGCATTCAGACGACATTTCTCCAAAAAAGTCTGAAAAATCACAAATCTCGTTTGTTGCACCTCTAAATCTCCGTGGATTTGGCCGAAAATTGGTCAGGAGACTCCATTTAAGATGCTCATTGAAATAGAGGGGTGGCACTTTGAATCTGGAATACTTTTGAAAATGGTGAACAGATCTAATTTTACATGAATTCCCTGTGGAGATCTTTTACAGAAATTTAGATGAATTGTGGAAATTAAAGATTATTTCCTGACGAAACTAAAGAGAATTTCCTTTGGAAATTTGGAAGCAAATTCACAATATTTCTGCAGATCGTGGAAGTTCTGATTTATTAATAAAATAAATAAAAATGTCCTATGGAAATTCTTAAGAATTATTTTTCTGTTGAATTTGGGATAGTTGTCAGTGAAATTCCAGCAAAATTTCCAGAAGTTCAGTCATTTTTTTAAATAACCTCTTGTGGAAACTTTGGATAATTTCCTGTAGAAATTTAAAAGAATTTCCCGTGGAAATATAAGATAATTGACTTTTGAAGCTCAAAATATTTCAGCGGATTTTCTTGCGGAAATTCCGAATTTATCATAAAAATTTAATTTTTTATTCTATAGATCCCGTACAATTCTTCAGCAGAATCTCGTAAAAATATAAAAAGAAACATTTTTTTTTAATTCAGAAGGTCAGTATTTTTTTTTATTAAATTGATAGTTTGGCTACATGTGTTTAGCTATTTTCGAGGTTTTGGCTTTTCAGTTTGGAGATCTTCAGAACAAGCATTTAGGATCTGTCACAACAATTCGGCAAGTTTTTGTTGCCTTTCCTCCCCTAATGAAGACAACAACAATTTGCCGAAATGTTGGGACAGACCATCGTTGTTCTGAAAGACTGAAAAGCCGAAACGACGAAAAAGGTTAAATTTTAGCTAAATCTTCTGTGGATTTCCAGCAATTTCTCGAAAATTCAATTTTTTTTTCAATTTCAAGCGAATGGAGAAAAGTGAGCTTATCATCTTGTCGAAAACGCCGCCGCTACCGGTCAAAATCACGATAAACACCGCCGTCGATGATTGTTGGACCGGCACACACCTCTAGAAGTAGATTGGATTTACCAAAAGAAAGAAAGCATTTTTAATCATTTTGCAAAGGAGTAATGGGATAGAAAATAAATAATAACAACAAATATCGAACGTTGTTATGTCTGAAATATCATAATATTATCCGATATATCGATATTTTCATTCCAATATATCGGTGATATCGATACTTTGATTCGATTATCGTATCGAATCAAATATCGATATTTTAAAGTATCGGAACGTCCCTAATCAGAACCAATTGCCAGATCGAATGAGTGTAGGAATTTGACAACTTTTTGTTGCCTGGGCCAGTCTACTATACAGCGTGTTCCAATTCATGGTAATTGCCTACTTTTAGGCAATTGTTGAACTGGAGTGTATGAATGGGGTGGTCCAGCTTTTAGACAGTGGAGTCCCTACTCCCTCACAGAGTGGGAGGGGTTGCTAAAACTGTCGGTGTCGGTGGGATGGTTCCTTCTCTTCTATATAGACCGGAATGATTTGTTCAGTGTACTATATTTAGTTTTACGTAGTTTACGTCGAGCGGTCGTGTCTTGAATACAACCCCAAGATTTTGACGTAGAATTACGTCCTACCCTCTCAACACCCACCGTCCCTATGCCCAGGAAAGTAAAATCCAAGCTGCAGACGGGTATCCTAATAGTCAGTGCCGCCAGTGCGGACGTTACACCCCAACCGGAACTGGCGGACAACCCCCGGTACTCGGACGCCAAAACACTGGAAAAACGGATCAAAACATCTCTCCGAGGGACGCCGTGGGAAGCAAGTGCATAGCAGTTGGCGTACTGGGGTCGCGACACTCTCCCCCAACGAACGACGCGGGACGCAACAGTCAAGCGCAAAGTTCAAGTGCCGCGCCCTTCTCCCTTCACTAGGGCCGGAGGCAACTTCACTCCTAACTTCCGCCGAGGGTCTACGGAGTCGGCCATCGACATTTCCATGGCCTCGAGTAGCATCATGCGGAGGCTGATGGGGACCCAAGAGGTAGCGACCACACGCCGATCCTCCTGGCCCTCGATACCGCACCTACTAACAGCACTTACAAACCGCGGTGGCAATATGGAGCGGTAGACTCGGGTAGTTTTCAGCGGGAGATCGAACGCGAGCTGTCCCTACTCTCACCACCATCCATCTCCGAAATATCCAACATCATCCTGCATGCTGCCGAAAAAACCATCCCCAAGACAAGCCCCAACCTGGCTCGAAAAGCCGTACATTGGTGGAACGACGGTAAGAAGGTTGCAGTCAAGGCCCGACTGTGCGAGGCCAAAGAGAAGTCCTGCGCTGACTTCCTCGACGGCATCAGCCCAGATCAAACCGCTACGGAAGGCAAATCAATTGCTTTCAGGGCAAGAGGCGAGGAAGAAGCATCACTTATTACATATTTTTTTTACAAACATACAAAAAAAAAACAGTTAGCACATTTAAATAAATTAAAATAAAACGTCCAATGTGTTTGCTCATTGCGAGATATGACGATGTTTCATTAAAGGTTCTTGTCCATCAGTCAAATCCCACAAATGTATTTAATTTGCACATTGCTTTTTGTCTGCAGCAATTTGGTTTCTGCACTTCATAGCTTAATTTCGTTTAGTATTCCGATCCTATTTAGGCACCTCGATAGAATTGATGCCCTGAGGCATCAATAATTTGATGTCTGTGCCTGGAACATTTCATCACATAAAAATTTAATTGCCTACTTACAGGCTTTCGACTTCGATTGCAGACATAGAACATTCGTAGTACCACATAAAATGGTACAGCCACACTTTAACACTTGTTAAAGTAACATACTCTCTCCATCGACGGAGTTACTAAGCGAGATTTAACGGTAATTGCTGACGCGCTTGCCGATCACTTTCACCAAAAGTCATCCTACGCCAGGTACCCCGGAAGCCTTCCGGAAGAAGAATTCAGCACCCGCTTCGGAGATCGTTGCCATTCAAATTCCATCGGATGACGGAAACGTTTTTAACCGCCACTTCACGATGGCCGAGTTGGACTTCGCGCTTGAAAAAGGAAAGGGTAAGTCTGCTGGCCCAAACTGCACTGGTGGAGTACAAAAACCTTTCCCCGAGTGGAAAATCGGCCTTCCTGGAGGCGATAAATAGGGAATGGTCGGACGGAACGCTTCTCTCCGAGTGGAAGTCTACCTTTATCGATCCCATCCCGGAGAGCCAAGGCCCAGCAAACGAGGCAGGAAGTTCACCAACGTTGGGTCAAAGATCATGGAGCGAATGGTCAACCAGCGATTGACACAGTACCTGGAAGCCACGGGTAGACTGGGTGATCGGCAGCACGCTTTCCGGTCCGGGCATGGCACGGGGACCCACCAACCCATCTCTGAGCCAGATACTGGAGGATGCCAGAGTACAGGGTAAGCACATAGAGCTAGCCTCGCTTGACATCCCTCCGCAAACAGTCGGGGTTTTGGTGTCACCGGCAACCTCCTCCATTTTGTCAAAAAAATCTTACTGGACCGCTCTTTCAGAGTCTTACTCGGAAACCAGTCATCAAAGATTGTGAAGGAGGAAACCCCAGGGATCAGTGATAGCCGTCACTCTGTTCTTGGTGGTGATGGAAGACGTCTTTGCCGACTTTCCCAAGCACATCTTTATGTTGGTTTACGACAACGATATCTTGCTGCTCGCCGTCGGAAAAAAATATCGAGGCAACCAGAAGAAAGCCTCAAACAGCTGTTAACCGAGTATCCAAGTGGTGTCAGACTTCAGCATGACGGCCACCAAGTGTGTGCACATCTGCGAAACCGGCCACCGACTCCAGGCCATCAATCTGAATGGTATGACAAGGAACGCCGTCAAGATACTGGGATTTTCTGTGGACCGCTGTCTCACCTTCGGCGAAAACTGCAGGAAGACCCGAAAGGCTTGCAAGGTAAGAATGAACATGCCGAAAATGATTTCCAGAAAAAGAACACGGAGCGACCGAGCACTGTGACTCCAGGTGGAAGACGCCGTCATCACCAGCCGTCTGATATACGGCCTTGAAGCCACCTCGATCAACACCGCTGAGATGACGCACGGAAAAAAATCGGAGGTGAAGGTTATCACCTTCACTATAACATGATCCCATGTTCGATATAAGTAGCTGGAACGAAGTTAATTGCCTACATTATGGATCGAAATCCGTGGTTGTAGCGTACCAGACTTTTAACCGTGATGTAGGCAATTACCATGAAAGAAGATTTTTGTACCATATAATTATATCAACGTTTGTTATAATGTTGATATGAAGGTATCAACCTCTGATTTAATTGTGTTACGGCTAGAGGGATTTTTGATATAATTTTTGTTATTTTAACAACTAACCAGCCAAATTTATAATATTTTACAATATTTTTTTATATAAATAACTCCACTTGTTTTAATTTGGTTACGCATTATTGATCGGGTACTGAGATGACAAAAAACTCTAAAAATCATACTGTAAGACTGAAATACAATAAGGCCGTTACAAATATTTAATTTAAATTATGTCCTACTGGTTTCCAACAGATCAAGGGGGGATAATAAAAAATAAATATTTAAATGAAAAAATTCAAAAAACTCCTCGGATTTGTTAAAGAATGTTTTGAAAATCCTCGAAATTGTCCAAATTTTATTTTGTTGCCCCCTCAAAACATTATTTCTAGACCAACATTTGAAAAGGGCGTAACAGCCAAAATTTATTCCTTCTGATTCTTCGTCTACATATATAGCTATATATGTGGACCAAGAAACAGAAGGAATAAATTTTGGCCGTTACGCCCTTTTCAGATGTTAACCTAATTTTTGGACAAAAAAATTCAAAGGGGGGAAGACATAATTCTTTTTAAATATTTGTATCAGCCTAAATCTGGTTTAAAAAAAATCTCACTCACCTTCCCGACTGATTGGCTCCACCTCGTTATCGTCCGACTTGATGTCCACCTGGGGAAAATCATCGGAAATGATTACTCTCGACGTGTACCGAAGGTTATTGGGATGAAAACTATTGCTATTGTTCGGCAACCGATGTCGATTGCTGCTGCTGTTGTTGTCGTTACTATTGCTAATGTTAGTTCCTCCTACTACCGGTCGTTTCCATTGTTTGCGTTTGTGACTTTGGCGTTCGGGCAGTGATCGTTTCCACCGCTGGTAGGTGGTGGATGTGTTGTTATTGTTGCCATCGATGCGCTGCGATGGCGACACCGTCGAAGACGGCGTCCACGGGGTGTACCTTAACCGGGCATAGGACACCGCACTGTCATCCGATCGCCGGTAGGGTGATCGTACCGCAGCGGCGGTCGCGGCACTGATGATCCGATGCGTGCGGGTGGGTTCAAACTCGGGCTTTCTTTGGGTGGATTGATGGTGAAGACGGCTAGTGGCCGTCCGGTCGGCATTCTGAAACGCGGGCGCTGAGTACGGTGATGGCGCGACAGTGGATGGCGGAGGCGGTGCACATGGAAGCACGATCAATATCACCACCATTCGAGAAGCATTGGGCTTCGGTAGCACTTGTGTTAACTGTTCGGCTTATCATTCGATTACGTTCACCTTCGGTTGGCGAATGAATTTCACTTTAAACGCACTAATAGTCGATTTTGTTTAATTGTGAGATTCTATTGAAAAAGGGAAGGTGTACATTACAAAACGGAAGGTCAAAACGTAAGTGTGGCTGTGAATGAATTGAGCACTGAATAATTTTCGCAATAGAAAATCGGCACATTAATTGTCAATTTGCGTTAGTTTGGCTGAGCGGGAATCGAGCTTAGTTCATCATGGTCGTCTACCTTGTAATTTTATCCTTAGTTCCCTGTTGTGAGCCGCCTCACTCTGAAGCTGTTATTTTAATCAATTTGTGCTATCCACCATCATTCTTCAAAAAAATCTTCAAAAGTGCTCCCAATCAGTGTTGGAAAACGTCATCTGTGTGTCATTTGATATTTGTCATTTGAGCAGCAAAATTCCTCTCAAACCTCAGGTTACATATTTACTGTAATGTCCTGTTAGACAAAGTTATTACAACATTTCAACACTAACTTATAGTATCATACCCCATATCAAATCTAGCTACTGGGAAAAGTTCTTGGAATAGGATATATGGCTCTAACCTTGTATGCTACGGCCAGAGCCCTTGGCGAAACCTTTGTTGGGCGCCCCCATTTACTAAGGGAAATAAAATGCAATTTTACATTTGGAGAACAATTTGAATCTTTCCAAAAAGAAGTAAGATGAGAAGGCATCACAATGTCCATGTGGATTGAAGAAAAAACCTATTTTTTTATTCTTGCGATACTTTTTGAAGCAATTAATTTGAGGAACTTTGCAGAGACGGGTTGGAAGTTCATAAAAAAATATTTAAACTTCTTTACGGCCGTTTCTGAAGTACATCAAGGGTTTGAGCAGCTTTTAAAATTATATAAACATTATAGATATTTAAAACAAACAGTGCGGAAGGGGGTTCAAATTATTAGTCATTGCGTTTCGCACTAAATGAATATTTTCTTTATGGTTTCTGTCTAAGTTAAAAAAATAATAATGCAGTAAGTAATGCTCGTTTTGTTGTACTCGTTTAAGTACTAGAAATTTGAACAAAAAAAAGCTTATGCGAATCAAAGAAACAGATTTTTCCCAGAACCCATGCACTGCTAGATCTCGTTGGGTCAAATAAATCCAACTCTTAAGTGAATCGATCGATGCTCGTAATCATTATCGGACCTATTCGGATCGAGGAAAATCTAACACTGAGTGGTTCCGAGTCAGACTTCTGACGAACTTGCCAAATTCGCATTTTGAAAAACCTACTTGAAAGTGGATTGTTTGGAGGTCGGAATGGACCTAGTTAGGTAAATGAAATTCAGATCTGGAGCTGGTTGATTGATGTTCCGAATCGCTATCGGATCTAGTCGGATAAAAAAAATCTAAATCTGACATGGCTTGGTCGGTGGTTTGAAGGAACTAATAGACTTAGTTAGGTCAATTGAAACCAAATCTAGAGTGAATTGAACGATGGTTCAAGTCTAATCACTTCCCTAGCAGCACACATGTTTCACATAGGTTACTGTAACTGTTATGTGACCAAATTTAGTCACAATCAAGTTGCTGCAACCATTTCTGTCTGACTTGTGCTGCTCGGGTTATTAGGTGGGTTGGTTGTTGGATGAAATGACCATCGGATCTTTTCGGATCAAAGAATATCCAGTTTTGGATTGGTGTTTCGGTGTTGAACTTAAGTGGTTCGAAGGCACTTGTGCACATAGTTGAGTTATTGACCAACTCTTAAACGGTTTGGTCGATTAACGGAAACGCTATCGGAAGTAGGAGGGCGAAGAAAAAAAACTCTCAATTTGAATAATATTATTGTACGTGGATTTCCCAATTGGACCCGACCGTTCGAAACAGTCGTTCCTTGAACAGCTGAAAAATCACCGTTTTTACCATCATACCCGTTTTTACAGTAAAATCAGTCAAAACAACCAAATCTGTCACGTGCTTTTTGCAGTTTCCTTGAGATTTCTCTTTCTTTTCCGATGTTTTGACATCTGTTTTGATAGTCAAGGACCAAAAAAACAAGGCAATCTACTAAACATTTTTTTGATTTTGCAAACCTTGGTGAAAAACGAACGTTTGAAATAGATTAGTGAACCGACTTTCGAGTCCATAGGTCATTTAAATCCAAAATAGAAGAACGAACATCCGCAATGAACAGTGCTAGACATTAACTCTAAAGCCCTCAGTACACTGTTTCTCATGATGACAAATATTTGTCTAGTCAGCCTGAAATCCATGTCGATTTCTAATCAGTCTGATAGATCTAGACCAACATTTGAAAAGGGCGTAACAGCCAAAATTTATTCCTTCTGATTCTTCGTCTACATATAAGGCTTTGGTCTAGAGATGTCCGGATAAACTTGACAAACATTTGTCAATATGACAAACAGTGAACTGGTTAACGCCCAAGGCCGCCTTTAGACGGGGTACCGTTTTGACTCAAATTCCACACATGACTCATAATCCAAACACTCGCATTTAAAAGGTAATTTGAACCATATTCGCGAAGTTTTGTCTATATGATCCTGAATTCTTTTGCATTTATGGTCCTCCGTACAAAAAAAACGAGGAAATTCTTAGTTTTAGGGTGCTAAAACGCCAATGTTCGGAATATGAGTCATGTTCGGAATTTGAGCCAAAACGGTACCTACTTTGATTATTTTTGTAATATTCAATTGTTTTGATTTCGAAAAGTTTTTGATATCGATCAACAATATAAAAAAATGAATAGATTTAAGAAATTATTTCATTGGATAAAAAACCGAAAAACAAAATTCCAAAAAAATCAAAATGTGATATTGATAAAATTTGCAATTGTCCAACCAAAACGTATTCAGAATCTGGATTTCAGATCTATTGTAGAAAGCAATATAGTGATTTTTAGCGAAAACAAAAATGTGTCCTACTAACAATTTCTACAAAGCAAATATTTATGAGTTCCCACGTCATTTTTAATATTTCAGTTTTGCTGCATCACAGCATGGACAGTTGTGACGTGTCTTCCGTTTTAATTGCGGTGCCCTTGAAAACTCGAGTGCTTTCAATTTTGGATTCCATGAGGACTATCCTTAAATGAACGAGCAAATTTATCTCAAATCAATACAAACCCATACCAACACATCCCGGTATCAATAATAGAAGCAAAGGGACCCTTCGGACTTTGTTCAATCGTGTGGATATTGAAGTAGTCCTTAAAGGATTCTGCATGGAAAACTTGATTTGGAAACCACTATTTGTTCTTCACTGCTTTGAAACATTACCCGATCAGCTGACAAAAAGTAACACCAACCATATAACATTTTGTTCTGGAAATGAAGAAATATTATTTTTAGGCTCTACATTAGAGTGACCCAGCCTTGTATGGGGAGAAAAAAAGTTGTCGAATTCAACGGGGCACCCCCTAGGATTGTGCCTTTGGGTAAGAAAACCAATCTCTGAAAGTTTCAGCTCAATCGCTTGTTGCATAAGCTGGCGCAATTGATTTGAAAATAAATGCATCGGAAAATACACCTCCGTCACTCTTTTGTTCAAAAAATTGGTTCGGTATGCCCGATTGAGCTCAGAATTGCAACAAAGGCAGTTGATATGTTAAAGATCAATTCCACAGAACATTACACGTTACATGTTTGGGCGCACGCGAAACCACACATCGCAGGCATCTTTGATGGCATGCGTATGTTTTTCATGGCAATCAATGAATTCCAAAGTGCACAACCTAACCCCTAATAGATCGGCCGAAAACTATAGAAAAGTTCATTTAATTATCGTATAATGTTCTGTGGAATTGATCTTTAACATATCAACTGCCTTTGTTGCAATTCTGAGCTCAATCGGGCATACCGAACCAATTTCCTGAACGAAAGAGTGACGAAGGTGTATTTTCCTATGCATTTTGGCTGAAACCACCATACAAACTTCAAATCAATTGCGCCAGCTTATGCAACAAGCGATTGAGCTGAAACTTTCAAAGATTGATTTTCTTACCCAAAGGCATAATCCTAGAGGGTGCCCCGTTGGAGCACATATATCGTTATAAATCTTCATATATTGCAGTTCCAACCAGAATTATTCCATCAGCCGGCTTGATTACTATTGTTTTTGACGTCAAACAGCAAAAATGACGATGAATGTCCACAATATCTCAAAATGTTGACCCATTGTCCCCCAAAACGGCTATCAGGTCAATCAGGTGGATGTTTTCCCTATGTAACGAAATGCTATACTGCCTGTAACCGCATAGTTGTCCCATCTTTGCTGGGTTTCCTATTCATATGAGACATTTATGCGGTTACAGGCAGTATAGGATTACTCCAAAACAGAACTTTTGATAGAAGGCCCGGATACCCATAGTATAACACTATCGACCGATAGTAAAACACCGATCGACGAACTGAGGTGATGTCTGTATGTGTGTATTTATGTATGTATGTATGTATGTGTTCAAATTTTAAAAACACACTTTTTGAAATTTAGCATTTTTCGATTTACTCGCAACAAAGTGCATTCGACGGGCAATGCGGCCCCATTGTTTGCTATTGAAAATTGTCCCGATCGAACATTGCCTGGTAACCGAATAGATTGAAATCCCGCAGCCCCTACCGAGCAATAGAGGGGGAGCTTGTACATAAAGTTGTGACAAAAAAGTTCTATGCTAAGAACAAAATTTTCAAAACGACTTATCTGCTTTTGTAAACAAAGATTCAAACGTCGATTTTACTAATCTGGAAGCACTCCCACGCAAACCAACACCATCAATAGGTATCTGAAGGTCTCTGCTACCTGTTGGTGGTGTTAGTTTATGTGGGGGTGATATCATATTCGTCAAATCGACGTTTGAATGTTTGTTTACAAAAGCAGATAATTCGTTTTGAAAATTTTGTCTTGAAATGTAAACAATAAAAGAGGACTTAGTTAACTCATTTCTATAGGTACTATATTTGTAACCGAAACGTCGGATAAAAACGTAAAACCCGTTTTTGGCATAAGAAGACTGAAAGTCATAACCATAACGATACAGACTTCAATATACTAAAAACGACGACCGCTAGTTATGTGTCATGATGTAGAGAATTTTGTATATCAACTAATTTAATTTAACACTTGTATCGGTACTTTGGCCGGACGGACCAGGTGTTCGCCATTCGCCAAGTACTGCAGAAATGCCGCGAATACAACGTGCCCACACATCATCTATTCATCGACTTCAAAGCCGCATATGATACAATCGATCAGGACCAGCTATGGCAGCTAATGCACGAACACGGTTTTCCGGATAAACTGACACGGTTGATCAAAGCGACGATGGATCGGGTGATGTGCGTAGTTCGAGTTTCAGGGCATTCTCGAGTCCCTTCGAAACCCGCAGAGGGTTACGGCAAGGTGATGGTCTTTCGTGTTTGCTATTCAACATCGCTTTGGAAGGGTAATACGAAGAGCAGGGATTAACACGAGTGGTACAATTTTCAATAAGTCCGTCCAGCTATTTGGTTTCGCCGACGACATAGATATTATGGCACGTAACTTTGAGAAGATGGAGGAAGCCTACATCAGACTGAAGAGGGAAGCTAAGCGGATCGGACTAGTCATCAACACGTCGAAGACGAAGTACATGATAGGAAGAGGTTCAAGAGAAGACAATGTGAGCCACCCACCGCGAGTTTGCATCGGTGGTGACGAAATCGAGGTGGTAGAAGAATTTGTGTACTTGGGCTCACTGGTGACTGCCGAAAATGACACCAGCAGAGAAATTCGGAGACGCATAGTGGCTGGAAATCGTACGTACTTTGGACTCCGCAAGACGCTCCGATCGAATAGAGTTCGCCGACGTACCAAACTGACAATCTACAAAACGCTAATTAGACCGGTAGTCCTCTACGGACACGAGACCTGGACGATGCTCGTGGAGGACCAACGCGCACTTGGAGTTTTCGAAAGGAAAGTGCTGCGTACCATCTATGGTGGGGTGCAGATGGCGGACGGTACGTGGAGGAGGCGAATGAACCACGAATTGCATCAGCTGTTGGGAGAACCATCCATCGTTCACACCGCGAAAATCGGACGACTGCGATGGGCCGGGCACGTAGCCAGAATGTCGGACAGTAACCCGGTGAAAATGGTTCTCGACAACGATCCGACGGGCACAAGAAGGCGAGGTGCGCAGCGGGCAAGGTGGATCGATCAGGTGGAAGATGACTTGCGGACCCTCCGTAGACTGCGTGGTTGGCGACGTGTAGCCATGGACCGAGCCGAATGGAGAAGACTCTTATATACCGCACAGGCCACTTCGGCCTTAGTCTGATTAAATAAATAATAATAATCGGTACTTTGGCCGCGGCACACTAGATGTTGATCACGCGATTAGGAGCGACATTAGCAACCTTTTACTTTTGAATCAACTCATCTGAATGACGTGTATCTCAATTTGTAGAATAGAATCTTTCAATTGAAGAGAGTCACTGATCAATTGACTCGGCATGGAAAACGAAAGGGGCCAAAAATGACTGACTAGATTCACTATTCGGCGTTCAAATGAATGAGACGAATATTATCTGCACTGGGTGGAAGGGTCCTACGCCGAAATCACAGAGAAGAATAAAATCTCCGTAGTCTCAACGAATCAACCCTCGCCAGGAGCTTATGATGTATCTGCTTTAAGGTTCTCCCAAACACACGCGACGCGATTCTATCGCATGGTGACTGTGATTCAGTCGCCGTTGATATGGAAGCGTAAATGGAACATTGCTTGCAGCGACACAACTATTGAATCGCGGCGACAAGTTGTCGCCGTCGCGGCGATTAAATCGCTTGGATGTGGGGGAGCCTTTACTTCTAAGGAAACGCGTCATTCGCTCGGAACTGGAGTCCCTCTGGCCAGAAGTAAAATATCTACGCATCGAAAATGACCTGTTGATAAAGCACAGGGAAAATCAAATAACCCTGATTTCAAGAATCGTCTATAGCAAATGTGCATAAAACTGTAAATGTTCATAAACTTTTCCTGTCAATTAATCTATTGCAGAAGACAGACCCGAGGATACGACGAATCCTCTATAGATTTCCCCGCTTTTCAGATCCCGCTCAGTCAGGATCAGTGTTTTCAGATATATCTGAATCTTTTTCTGCAATCATAGAAAAAATATGTTTGAAATTTACTGCAAAAATATTCATTGCAGACAGATATGTCTGAATCTTGTTATGCAATTTTGAAAAATTCGTCATGCACCCTGTACACTCTAATGCCCAAGATCGCCTTTAGACGGGGTATGTTGATAATTTTTTGTAAATTTTAATTGATCTGATTCCGAAAAGGTTTTTAAGTTGACCAACAATATAAACATCAATGCATGTTTAAATCTAGACCAACATTTGAAAAGGGCGTAACAGCCAAAATTTATTCTTTCTGATTCTTTGTGTACAAGTACATATATAGCTTTATATGTAGACGAAGAATCAGAAGGAATAAATTTTGGCTGTTACAGCCTTTTCAAATGTTAGTCTAGAAATGTAGTAGTCAAATTCAAATGTGCCATTAGTTTGATCTTATCCATAGAATTTTTTTTACCATTTCATTTATTTGAACGGCTCAGTCGTGTGTGATACTTTTCGAAGCCGCAATTCAGGGATTGAATCCTAAAGAGAAAGAGCAAGTCTCTCACTTATCATCTCTGTATACATATACGATATGTAACATACCGCGAGAAACTTTTTTCGCAAGCTGTCATGATAGAGAACTGATTCGGGATGCTATACCCCATGATAATTTTTTTTAGAAAGCTCTAAATGCGGGGAGCACTGGCTCTGATAATGCATTTCAACTTGTTCTACACAGCTGTGCAGTAACCAACACGAAAGGAGCGAAAACAAAGCGAGAATCACCATTTTTCTGTGGGGGCTGTCTATCCGATTCTGTTTTTTCGCACTTGTATACAAGTTTGATAAATTTGTTATCATGGCTTGTTATGATTCGGAACAGTTTTTGCCTCTCTTTTATCGTTGTTCGTTATCTAATGAGAGCGATTTCTGCAAACCCTGCCGCAATTCTCAAGTATGATATCAATACAATGTATATCATCCTATCATTAATAGTTACTTGGGAAGGGGTAAAAATACTCGTGGTGACTCAAGGTTAGACCTTACTTTATTCAGGACGGACGGGGTAGGGATTTAGGTTTAGGTTATTTCAGCTGGACATCCGGGTATTTGACGTCGTGACTGGTGTGGCGTAGCGCCGTGTTCGAATTATGGTTCGTATGGTTCAGTTCATCAGGGAGCAGCTTCGTGGTACACACACGGAACAATAAGACAAAGACAAGAGCAAACTGAGAACATAGCATATCTTGATATTTAAATGATATTTCGGTGCATATATTTGATACTGTTACCTATTTTTTACCCTTCTTACATCCTAAGAAGGGTATTAAGATCACTTTATCCGAGACTCGGAGACCCAAGTCATATATACCAATCAACTCAGCTGGACGAACTGAGCATGTGTATTACGGTGTCCCAAAAGAATACGATGTTCGAAAAGTCATAGTGCTCAACCCTGAAATGAAAGATATACCTGTCTGGATAATTTTTGTAGAACAAACGGAATTTCTAAAAAATCGTTTAGATGTCGCGCCAGATCGATTTTTGAAAAATGAGCTTTTTTAGGTGAAAAGTAAGCATGCTGAGACCGTAAAGCATCGTCTCAGTTCAGCTTGTGCGAAGATAGCAGTGACGACACATGTTTACGTTCAAACTAAATGTTTACATACGTGCTGAGCCTGCCTTGTTTTTTGAATGCCGTGAAAAGCATCCTATGATTGAATCAAAACTAATAAAGAGATCATGGTAAACCTGATTACTTGTATATGGCTACATATTAACTGATGGGTGTGATATCATTTTATTACTGGCTCCATTTACTTACTCCGACCAAATCCTGTGATTCAGGTAACCAACTCCATTGGAAAGAAAAGCTATGTTACCTAGAAAATATTTCGATTTATTTGCTTTTGAATTGTTTTTAATTTAAATTAAAATATTGGTGAAATTGTGATGAAATTATAACATGTAGAAAAAAAGTACCGAATTTGAACACTTTTTGACTATTTACTAAAACTGCAATATCTCAGCCCCAGAACAACATTTCTTGGATCTTTATTTATGAAAATACTCCTTATAAGTAGCTCTTTGTAGTATGTAAGTTTTTCTGCACGAGTAAAAATTATTTTTTGTGTGAGGATGAAGTAACTTCGAAAATTAGTCAAAAAAATGTGTTTTTTTCGATATTTAAAAAGTTCTGCAGACTGTAAAAACGCATAATACCAAAAACTAATTCATGGAGAATACGGGCAAAGATCCACAGAAAAATAAAAAAATATAAAACGAATGGGTGACCCTGAGAAAAAATTGTGAAAGGACCCAATATTTGATTTTTCACCTAAAAAAAGCTCATTTTTCAAAAATCGATCTGGCGCGACCTCTAAACGATTTTTTAGAAATTCGGTTTGTTCTACAAAAATATCCAGAAAGGTATATCTTTCATTTCAGGGTTGAGCACCATGACTTTTCGAACATCGATTTTTTTTTTGGGACACCCTAATGTGTATGTATGTGTGTGTGTGTGTGCGTGTGTGCGTGTGTGCGTGTGTTTTTTTTTCTTCCTAAACAATGGAGGGGGAATCTGCTCAACAGACATCCTGGGTTGACCAGGAAGTGGGGGGTTAGGGATCACCGAGGGAGGCAGGACTTCATTCCCGACCCGCTAAACCGTTTCCATTGCCGCCAAGCCCATAGTCCCTTCGGTACAACCAGAAAGTAATGCTTCAAAGGGGGGCCAGTGCACAACGCACCCTCGAGGTTAGCTGCGTGTCCTTGCAGCACCGAACATCGTTACTCGCTTTTTTAGAAGAACACCATGGTATCGTGCCAGCGCGTTGCCGGCTTTCCAGGTGGCCTTACCACGCCCTATGTCCTCGGAAGGTGGGAAGGGTCGACTTCGCGCCTGCTTCCCTCTGCACGACTGGTATCAAGAATGATGATGCCGCGTGCACCCCAAATTGACCTTTCTGCGATAGGGCCAGCACACAGAGGGACTTGCCGACGCGGTGCCTACGCCTGCCCCAGCCTTGTCGAGGACCCCTTTCCGTCCCGGTTGACCGACGCCGGGAAAGCGACGATACCATGTTGTTCTTCGCGCGGCCACTTGTTCGATAAAAGGATCGAGTTCGACCACAGAGCATGACCACCGGTATGACCCATCCAGCCGACTCCGATCCCTTGGACCACCTCTTATTTGCGCCTGAACTAGCCATCCTTGAGTCCACGTGCCACCTTCTGTGTAGCTCCAAGACGATTTGGGTGATAGCCGATAAAACGGCGTTCCAGCCAACTTCATCTTTACACATCCTCCGAACTAGATTGTCCGGGGAAGTGTCCAGACCACATGTGGCAAGCATGTGGTCACGCATTGCGCGAAAATGTGAGCACACGAACAACACGTGTTCCGCCGTTTCCTCTAAACCTGTGCACATCAAACACTCGGGCGAGGCCGAGCGAGCCAGCTGCGTTACCTGCACTTTGATTTTGCAGCACGCTTAAACGCCGGGCACATCAGACCCCCATGGGGTGCTTGCTGTTCACAGCTTTGCTGGAACAAATCAAACAATTGGGAGGGTTCGTGCAGCATTGTGCCTTATGTCCCTCAATCCGCAGCGTCGGCGAGATTGCTTCTGTCAGGGCCTTTGCAGCCCCATTGCTTGTGCCCGGTTCCAGGCACTTGAAGCAAACTTCGGGTTGCTCGTATATGCGCACAGGGCATACCGACCATCCCACCTTGACGCTCCCTAACCGGCTACCTTGGAGGCGTCCGCTGCAGATAGCCGAACCAACGCTACCTGCGTCCCTGCCGGGCCTTTCCGTAGCCGAACGGCTGCGGTGGGCATCTCCACTTCACACTGTCGCCGCAGTGCCGTGACGAGCTCTTCGACTTCAATGATCTCGTCCAGGTCTTCAACCCTTAGATTCACCTCCGTAGTGAGTGCCCTCACCTTAACCGTCGCGCCTAGGACCTCCTCCGCCAACTTCTTGTAGACGGCGCCCTTTTGCGAGACGCCCCGCTTCAGCTCGAGTATCATCTCGCCCATCCATCCCATATTCGACGTACGTCGGCGCCGAGTTCACCGAGCTTGACGTCACTCCTCATCGCCTTCAAAACATCCGAGTACTTAGCCTCGTCCGCCGTGATGACTGGGGCATCGCCCTGGAGCGATTGGCGCCTACCCTGAACTTCTTGCTACCCTCATTCGCCTGGGCCTTCTTTTCGGCCCTTGACGTCTTCGGTTTCCTCTTGTTCTTGACCAGGGTCCAGGAGGCGGCACCCCCCTCTATTTCCCTGGTCTGGTGCGGCTGAGAACTTTCAGCCTGCCGTAACCCCTTATCACCGTCTTTCCTGAGTGGACGGACCTTTCCAGGTCCTTCCTCCCCGGTTTTGGAGGTATCTGACCGGGGTTCAGCTTCCCAGCCCCACTACCCTTGTTCGCGGTAGTAACCCTCCGCGTTTTGGAGCGGCGCCCAGGGAGCTCATCCCCTGGAGACTGTCTCCCCGTTTTTTGTGTCTGCTCCGTTGGAGCAGTCACCCCCTGACGTACCCGCAAATACTTGAGCTTCAGTCTGGGTAGACTTTGGCACCACCGTCTTCGCTGGCACGCCTTCGATCGATTCGACCTTGCCCGAGTCCGCGAATCCGTGGGCCTCAGTCTGGGTAAACCTCGACTCCACCGATTTCACGGGTTTACACTTGGCCGTCCCGACCACCCTCTCCAGCTTGGCGTCCAGCATCGACTTTCGAAGTTTCTGCAAGCTCCTCTTGAGGTCCTTGCTGATATTATGCTTCGATGACGCAAAGTCGATGATGGCGTCCAGCTGTTTCGTCGCCACCTCGAAGGCCGAAAGCCCATCGCGTTTGCGGTCCATCGCCTCCACAAGCCATGGGCCGTCAATAACCCTTACCGGCGTATTTCGTTTAAAGATAAAATCATGCAAATCGGTTAACAGACGCCTGAGATCTTGATGTGACATTATTTTGCACTTAATGTTCGTATTTCTCGAATATCTCGGAAACTAAATGTCCGATTGCAAAAAAATTAGATGGCAAAGGCATAGCTTTCGCTTGAAGATAAAATCATGCAAATCGGTTCACAGACGGCTGAGATCTAGATGTGACATTTTTTGTAACGCACACACGCACACACGCACACATTACACATTACTGGGCAGCAGGGACTTTGTCCAAGGGCTTGACGACCCCTCCCCATGGCCACTGCGAGTCAGACCGGGACCATTGTCCCTAACCCCTAATCCCAAGGCGTCTAGCGACCCGTGCCGAGGGGATGCATGGCCAGGGGGGTGAAATAATAAGCTAGGCCTTTAACGGAGCCTGTGGGGTACCTGGGCACCCTCCACAGTAATTGTCCCTTACCGCGTCATGCTGGGCTCTGGCGTGGTGGACCTCTTTTCCCGAGCAACTCGTGGGACTAAAATGGAAAACCAAGTCAATTCTTCAATTAGTGGTAGCAGTGTAGGCGACAACCCCTTCGCAAGAGGTGGGTTGTTCAGGTCTCCGCCTAGGAGGCCAGAGGCAATAGTCGGCAGCTCAGTGCGCAGCGCCAGCGTGGGTCACTCAACCTTCCTCTCGGCTAGAAAAACGCCGGAAGGGGTTATTGACGGCCCATGGCTTGTGGAGGCGATGAACCGCAAACGCGATGGGCTTTCGGCCTTCGAGGTGGCGACGGAACAGCTGGACGCCATCATCGACTTTGCGTCATCGAAACATAATATCAGCAAGGACCTCAAGAGGAGCTTGCAGAAACTTCGAAAGTCGATGCTGGACGCCAAGCTGGAGAGGGCGGTCGGGACGGCCAAGTGTAAACTCGTGAAATCGGTGGAGTCGAGGTCTACCCAGACTGAGGCCCAAGGATTCGCGGACTCGGGCAAGGTCGAATCGACCGAAGGCGTGCCAGCGAAGACGGTGGTGCCAAAGTCTACCCAGACTGAGGCTCAAGTATTTGCAGGTACGTCAGGGGTGACTGCTCCAACGGAGCAGACACAAAAACAGGAGACAGTCTCCAGGGGATGAGCTCCTGGGGTCGCTCCAAAACGCGGAGGGTTACTACCCCGAACAAGGGTAGTGGGGCTGGGAAGCTGAACCCCGGTCAGGTACCTCCAAAACCGGGGAGGAAGGACCTGGAAAGGTCCGTCCACTCAAACAAGACGGTGGTAAGGGGTTACGGCAGGCTGAAAGTTCTCAGCCGCACCAGACCAGGGAAATAGAGGGGATGACGCCTCCTGGACCCTGGTCAAGAACAAGAGGAAACCGAAGACGTCAAGGGCCGAAAAGAAGGCCCAGGCGAATGAGGGTAGCAAGAAGTCTAGGGTAGGCGCCAATCGCTCCAGGGGCGATGCCCTAGTCATCACGGCGGACGAGGCTAAGTACTCGGATGTTTTGAAGGCGATGAGGAGTGACGTCAAGCTCGGTGAACTCGGCGCCGACGTACGTCGAATAAGACGTACCCGGATGGGCGAGATGATACTCGAGCTGAAGCGGGGCGTCTCGCAAAAGGGCGCCGTCTACAAGAAGTTGGCGGAGGAGGTCCTAGGCGAGGCGGTCAAGGTGAGCGCACTCACGACGGGGTGAATCTAAGGGTTAAAGACCTGGACGAGATCACTGAAGTCGAAGAGCTCGTCACGGCACTGCGGCGACAGTGTGAAGTGGAGACGACCACCGCAGCCGTTCGGCTACGGAAAGGTCCGGCAGGGACGCAGGTAGCGTTGGTTCGGCTATCTGCAGCGGACGCCTCCAAGGTAGTCAAGTTAGGGAGCGTCAAGGTGGGATGGTCGGTATGCCCTGTGCGCATATACGAGCAACCCGAAGTTTGCTTCAAGTGCCTGGAACCGGGGCACAAGCAATGGGACTGCAAAGGCCCTGACAGAAGCAATCTCTGCCGACGCTGCGGATTGGAGGGACATAAGGCACAATGCTGCACGAACCCTCCCAATTGTTTGATCTGTTCCAGCAAAGCTGTGAATACCAAGCACCCCATGGGGAGTTCGAAGTGCCCAGCGTTTAAGCGTGCTGCAAAATAACAGTGCAGGTAATGCAGCTGGCTTGCTCGGCCTTGCCCGAGTGTTTGGTGTGCGCAGGTTTAGAGGAAACGGCGAAACACGTATTGTCCGTGTGCTCACGTTTTCGCGCAATGCGTGACCACATGCTTGCCACATGTGGTCTGGACACTACCCCGGACAACCTAGTTCGGAGGATGTGTAAAGATGAAGTTGGCTGGAACGCCGTTTTATCGGCTATCGCCCAAATCGTATCGGAGCTACACAGAAGGTGGCGCGTGGACTCAAGGATGGCTAGTTCAGGCGCAAATAAGAGGTGGTCCAAGGGATCGGAGTCGGCTTCATGGGTCATACCGGTGGTCATGCTCTGTGGTCGAACTCGATCCTTTTATCGAACAAGTGGCCGCGCGAAGAACAACATGGTATCGTCGCTTTCCCGGCGTCGGTCAACCGGGCGGGTTCCGAGCCCGAGGACGGAAAGGGGTCCTTGTCAAGGCTGGGGCAGGCGTAGGCCTCGCGTCGACAAGTCCCTCTGTGTGCTGGCGAATAGGCCCTATCGCAGAAAGGTCAATTTGGGGTGCACGCGGCATCATCATTCTTGATACCAGTCGTGCAGAGGGAAGCAGGCGCGAAGTCGACCCTTCCCACCTTCCGAGGACATAGGGCGTGGTAAGGCCACCTGGAAAGCCGGCAACGCGCTGGCACGATACCGATACACGATACACGATACAAGCGAGTTACGATGTTCGGTGCCCCAAGGACACACAGCTAACCTTGAGGGTACGTTGTGCACTGGCCCCCCTTTGAAGCATTACTTTCTGGTTGTACCGAAGGGACTATGGGCTTGGCGGCTATGGAAACGGTTTAGCGGGTCGGGGATGTAGTCCTGCCTCCCTCGGTGATCCCTAACCCCGCACTTCCTGGTCAACCCAGGATGTCTGTTGAGCAGATTCCCCCTCCATTGTTTAGGAAGAAAAAAAAAAAGCGCATACACACACACGCACACACAGACATCACCTCAATTCGTCGAGCTGAGTCGATAGGTATATAACACTATGGGTCTCCGAGACTCCTATAAAAAGTTCGTTTTTGGAGCGAACATATAGCCTTTACGTATACTTTGTATACGAGAAAGGCGAAAATGAATTTTGGCCATAACTTCGAAACCCATAGTCCGATTGGGCCAATTTTCAATACGAAACAATGAGACAAGATTCCGCATCGAATGCAATTTGTTGCGAGAAAATCCAAGAAAAATGAGTGAGATTATTTTGCGTACACACATACACACACACAGACATCACCTCAATTCGTCGAGCAGAGTCGATCGGTATATAACACTATGGGTCTCCGGGACTCCTATCGAAAGTTCGTTTTTGGAGCGAACATATAGCCTTTACGTATACTTTGTATACGAGAAAGGCAAAAAGTGAAAAGTCCAGTTGCGTCTTTTTTTTTTCTTCCTAAGTAATGGAGGGGGAATCTGCTCAACAGACATCCTGGGTTGTCCAGGAAGTGCGGGGTTAGGGGCCACCTCCAACAGCAAACGAGGGAGGCAGGACTGCATCCCCGACCCGCTAAACCGTTTCCGAGGCCCAGTGTCCGAACCGGTGCAGGTACTGTCTGAAGCAACCATGGCCTGTAAGGACCTGGGTCAGGTGGAAAGTGATTTCCCCATGGCGCCTCTTGACCCACGTACCTATCTCCGGTATCAACCTATGTGTCCATTTACCCTTAGTGGAACTGTCCCACGCACGCTGCCATTTGACCATTGAGGCAAACCTGACAGTCCTACGGATGCCTCTCGTGCCGCGCATTTCGAAGCACTCTATGTCTTCACCGATAACGATGTCAATAGGCATCATACCGGGGATGACGCAAAGTGCATCGTGCGACACGGTACGGTACGCTCTCACAACTCTTAGGCACATGAGCCTATACGTACTTTCTAACTTCGTTCTGTAGCAGTTAATACGCAGGGCCGTGCCCCAAGCTGGCCCCCCATACCTCAGTATGGACAGAGCAACGCTAGCCAGAAGCTTGCGCTTGCTGGCAAAAACCGCAGAGCTATTGGACATCATCCGGGACAATGCCACTATAGCTGTAAAGTCACGCTTGCAGGCGTAATTGACGTGGCTACCAAAGGTGAGCTTATCGTCGATCATTACCCCCAAGAGTTTGATGGAGCGTTCAGAGGTGACCGTGCAGTTGCCTGCCCTTATCACCGCTTGTTGCTCCGACTCTCGGTTGTTAACAACAACCACCTCAGTCTTGTGGTGAACCAGTTCTAACTTCCTGGAACTCATCCACTCCTCCACAATTGCGATCGAGTGGGCTGCAGTCAACTCCACCAGTTGCGTCTAAGATCCTAACATCTGTACTGGAATATCCCACAGGTGCGAAAGGCCATTAATGTAGACTTGGAGTAAACGAACGTGGGCATATTCTCATGCTTGGCTCTTCTTCTTGACTTCTGCAGATTATACCACCGTTTCACTCCAAGAAATTTTTATCTTCCACAGCGGAAGAAACCGGGTAAACGGCAGCATTAGAGTCAAAAGCTTTCTCCCATTTTGTCCTACTTGTAACTTCCGTTTTTTTTCTTCATTTTGATTCTCCAGGATTCCCCTAATCCCGAATTGTTATAGCTTGCGATAAGAATGCTAAACGCAAAGGCTATTATGCTCCCTTGATCCTCAGCTCCAGATAGTTTTGCTCAAAGAAGTTAGAGTATGATCGAGAAGGGGGAAGGGTCAGGGTCGAAACCCATTCAGCCGAAAGCCATTTGGCCGAAAGGTTCGTTTGGCCGAAAGGGCCGTTTGGCCGTAAGGGTCATTAGGCCGAAAGGGTCGTTTGACAGAAAAGGTCGTTTGGCCGAATGGGTCATATGGCCGAAAAGGTCGTTTGGCCGAAAGTGTCATTTGACCGAAAGGGTCATTAGGCCGGTAGGGTCGTTTGACCGAAAAGGTCATTTGGTCGAAAGGGTCATATGACCGAAAGGGTCGATTGGCCGAAAGGGTCATTTGACCGAAAGGGTCATTAGGCCGAAAGGGTCGTTTGGCCGAAATGGTTGTTTGGCCGAAAGGGTCGTTTGGCCGAATGGGTCGTTTGGCCAAATGGGTCATTTGGCCGAAAGGGTCATTTGGCCGAAATGGTCGTTTGGCCGAAATGGTCGTTTGGCCGAAATGGTCGTTTGGCCGAAAGGGTCGTTTGGCCGAAAGGGTCGTTTAGCCGAATGGGTCATTTAGCCGAAAGGGTCATTTGGCCGAAAGGGTCATTTGGTCGAAAGAGTCGTTTGGTCGAAAGGGTCATTTGGCCGAATAGGACATTTGACCGAATAGTTCATTTAGCCGAATAGTTCATTTGAAAAGTGAGAAGTTAGGAATGAGAAGAAAGACGTTTCTGAGAAGATAGACGTTTGGAAATGAGGAGTGAGACGTCTCACTTCTCACTGTTCATTTTTCCCTTCTCACAGTAAAGAGAGAGACGTCTCACTACTCACTTCGCGCTTCTCACTAGAAACGTCTCTTTTCTCACTCCCCAATTCTCACTTCTCACTGTAAAAAGTGAGTAGTGCGAAGTGGGTAGACGTCTCACTACTCATTTCACGGTTCTCACTTTTCACAGTGAGAAGAGAAAAATGAAGATTGAGAAGTGAGACGTCTCACTTCTCACTCCTCATTTATCACTTCTCGCTGTAAAAAGTGAGAAGAGCAAAGGGAGTGGTGAGACCTCTTGGATCATGAACCAGCTCAAAGACCCATATGACAAAACCCTGCCCACAATTATCCCTATTCGCCGATGCTTACACAAAAATAAAATCGTGGTCACTGATCTTCATCTCTCTCGATTCGGAAGAACAAAAGACTGATACGCAAAACCACGTTATTCACTCTAGTTCCTACGGCGTTGTTCGGGCAAGAAGCTTGTTCTTGGAGACTGAGAAGATATGTCGGGCAAGGCTGAAGGTCGATCATTTCTCCGAATCCGCAAGTGGGAGATTTGGTGATATTGTTAGAGAAGGATATGCGCAACGGCCCGATGATACATTATCTCCGTGATCGTACGGCGTGCAGTGCTAAACGTGCATCCAAGAAGTAAAGCTGAGGCAGATGACATTATATAGCGTTTCGGGTCAAGGCGTGTTGAAGACACTGGCAACCACTGTGTAATGATTAACCACTCTTTATTTATGAGAGTAGGACAAACAATGCTTTCGATAATAAATATTCTTCTAATTGGCTGTACCAACGAAAAGTACCATAAAATGTACCCGAAAAATGCTAATGCCTGTAGTTACTTGAGATGTCGTAAAATTTCGATTAATCGATTTGTAACTAATCGATTACTCTCGATTCTTGACGATTATTGAATCGATAATCCGTTGGGAAGTAATCGATTCAAAATTAATCGATTATCACAACGATTAATCGATTAATCGAAGTAAAAACGTATTTTTGTGAGGCGTATACGATTCAAGAAACCTGTCCAACAGTTAATGAACTATTAATTTAGACTGTAGTTTAGCGATTCGGAGATGGCTTTTCAGTCTTGACAAAATCAAAACACTGTCATTTAATCTTGTCCAACGTTTCGGTCCGTTTGGGACCTTCCTCAGGGACTCAATTCTTACAGGTTTACCTTTTGTCAAGACTGAAAAGCCATCTCCGAAACAACAGTTAATAAGGCATTGAATAAATATGTAACTTTTTTTTTTAATCTTTCGTTTATTTGGAAGGCTCATTTGCCATGAAGCGAATAAATATGTAACTCTTCCTAATAACTCCTACAAATTTGAACTGGGGTGAGAAATTATAAACCAGCGCGGAGTGAAAGATTTTGAACAAGCTTCTTATTCAAATTTCCCGGAATGTTACATTTCATACAGTTGGTCTTAAATTAAACCACGACGAAAAAGATGCATAAATGCATTTTTGTTCTTTGTCAAAAGCCGACAATAAATCTGACAATAAACCGACCACCTGGTTTATATACGCTGAATATAGTTGCGAGAGGTCATACACGTGGATCCGTTTGTCGCGTCTTTACCTACGTTGTTGGAGGATTTTTATTTAACGATGCATGTTCGACGACGATGGGAAAAGATCACCACCCACCGCCTAGGCTGCATCAACCAACTATGCTGATTCTTTGGGAGTGCTCTCTTTATACCCTCGACATAAAACATATAAGGCCTATAATACACTATAAAAATCCATAAATAATTACAAAATTCTAATGCAAGCATTCAATTAACCAACCATATGTCAATAAACTTTATTAGATGTTTTCGAAATAATCAAATCTTATCCATAGGTTAACTGATTTAGATGCTTTTTCATCGGCATTGGAAGTAAGTACTTTAAAAGCGGTCGCGACACAGTCTACTATTGTACATAGCGCGCTCTGCGCTCTGTTATTACGGATTCCAACTTCAGCAGAAAGAGTTGCGACTTGCGAGTAACGCTAACGACCCGGCAGCAGCGATTGCCGCTGCCCTCCTGACAAGTGCAGATTTGAGCGGAAATTTATGACAATTGCGGTTTTTGTACCGCACACAAAGCTCCACCTGACAGTCCCATTATTGGTATTGGTATTAGGTGGGTCACTCGGTCGAAAGAACCACACCGCTCGATCCGTCCCCGCGTTACTGCTCGGGATGACGGTGCTACGAAGCCGGGGGGTTGTTGTGAGAAGCATGAGACCCCACATTTCATGTGCATTGCATTGTGCTTGGGGTTTAGAATAGAGCGAAAGAGAATATGTGTGACCTTATTCTCCGCGAATGATTTTACGATTTATTGCCTGTTTGGTCAGATGCTGTGAGGTGTGGCAGCAGCGGCAGCAATATGAGAAATTGTTTCTCGGACAATTTGTTATCCGACAGGTTCAAATATTGACTAAGCTGTAAGTAAATCAGTGTAAATGTCACGCTTGATTACTCCTATATAGAGTATGATCGGAGATGAGAGATATAATTATTGTAGACGACTGTAAGCTACTCCTCGCTTATATTATCGGAATAATACATTGGATACATATTTGAAACCTCATGTCATTTAGTGTTCCATTACATGACAAAAGTCGAAAAGCAGGAAGAAGAAGCCCAACGTCCCTCTGCCATCTCTGACTACGCTCTTGCACTGTATTCGGAGTGCAAATGTCTCTTGCCGCCACGCCCAACTCTTGATGGCAATAAGAACGACTAACGAAGGCACCGAAGCCTCCAACAATCGATTGTTGCAAATAGATAAGCCTCGACCCAAAGCATTCCATCGTAGACAAATCAACTGGCATTGCAGGTACCAAGGGTTAGGGTGTGCTTCTAGGTCAGTACTCGCTCTGTGGATCAATGAACTGTTTTCATCTCAGGTGCTTTCCGCAGTATCGGTTGAAATGAAAAACGAGGGCTCGATCCGAATAAGGGCTGGCACCTAATGACAGCCCTTTTGAGCCAAATGATCCAGTTGCCTTGCAAAGTTATAACAAACTGCAAAGGTGAGCCCTTTCTCAAGATGATTTGATCCGCCAAAGTAGTGAACATGGTTTCTTCCTCAGGCTAGGATGGAAAAAAACCAGCACTGATTGAACCAGCACAATTAAGTAACTAGATTTTAACTACTTCGCAAATAACCGGGAGGCTGGCGGTCCCGGTGACCGGCATCGATGAAGTAATGAACCCCAAAGGTACGCTCTACATTGCGTATGCGATGTAATTCATAGGCCTTGTGCAAGACCGTTTGGTATATGCAAACAAGAGATCACATATCAATCATCTCGAATGCTTGACTGAGCAAATTAGTCTTGTGATCTATGGTAGACTAATGACCTAGGAATTAGAAAGGAAACAAAATCAAGTAATATGCTCAAGAGGTCATCTTAATTTCATTCCATCCTGTACATAAAGACGTTTTTTAAAGGCGTAAATGTGTAGATTTCGCGACTACAAAAAATGATTCTCAAATCACTTATAATTGAACCTATTTAAATATTCAACATTAATTACTCAGTGACCTCTTAGATACTTGTTCGTGATTACAGCCCGCGAACGACCATATGGCACACAACTTATCGATTGATTGCAATTCCATTGCAATGGATGCATGGGGCACAAATAGGTTTTGTGTCGTTCCCTTTCGATGCAGCATCGTTCTTTGTCAACACTAGAGTTAGTACCTCTGCTGAGAAGATTGCTAGATATTGAAAGTGTGGCGTGTCTTCGCATTACTTCTATGTGGTAATGTTTCTTCACGTCACACAGTGACAGTCCTTGAACCAAAAACTTGTCGAAAATTGAATAGGTTTATAAGCGGAAAGGTGCGATCTAATATGCTCTTCTTTAGATTTTGCTATGAATGCGACTTTTAAAAATTTCAATCATTTTCATGGAGGCTGTAGGTGCGACTAACTGCCCTAACAGAAATTACCATCGTCAGGGATGACAATGGGTCAAAATAACCAACTAGCTTAAGTTTTTATTCATTTAGACATTTTATTGTCAGTTGGATTTTAATATATAGATAAACAAATAAACAAATAAACAAACAAACAAATGGGGATGAGAGTGGGTCACTGGTTGAAGTACTTGGTTGTAGAATAGATGAAATGTACTTGGGCGAAAGAAAACTAAATTATAACATACCTTTTTGAAGCATTTTTTTATCCGACCGAGCATTTTTTTATCGGTGAGAGCGATGACCCATTCTCTCCCCCTAGACCCATTGTCACCCCCGTCGGCGATATATCAAAGATTTCCTGCGGAAAGTTGTCCAGGAATTGCTATGCAAATCCCACCAAAATTTGCACCGAAAATTTCTTAATGAATTGTTCCAGAAATTCGTGCCGAAATTGTTCCTGGAATTTCCATCGCAATTTCACTGAAAAATCCTTTAGTAGCTTCTGCGAGAATTCCTACATAATTCGATTCGTACGGATTCCTACAAAAATGGGACATTCATCCGGGAATTTTTAGACAAATTCCCGCGCCAATTTTTCCATCATTACTGCAGAAATAATTATGGGAATTAGCGAAAATTCATCCGTGGATTTTTTTGGAATTTTAGATGAAATTCATGCAGATTTCTCCAAGGATTCAAAGGGGCTTCCTCCAGGAATTTCTGTGGGAAATCTCCTAAGAAATCAGTGCAGGAATTTCTGGTAGAAATGCAGATTTTTTTTACGGTTTTTTTGAAAAAAAAACTCAAAGGTGCAGCTCAATCGGGCTGGCTTTTTGGTCATTGAAATGGAAAGTAGGCTTTGAAATTAAAATAACGAAAACTAAAAACAAATCACTTCCCATCAAACGCGAAGTTTCAGGTGCCATTTACTCGCGTGTTGACCTTAATTCTACCAAAAGCATCAGTGTTCAATTTTCGAATCGCAAGGAAGTAAGATCAGCGGGAATCAAAATCCAAGAGAACGTTTCTGAAGGTGCGAATTAAACTATGTGCAATAGCAGCTTTAGTTAATCTATCTGATTCAAATCGAATATTTAGACAAAAAATATATGTACGGATTTTGATTCTATCATTCGAAATCCGTCCACGGTGGATGGATTTCGATCCTGATGCTTCAAAAGTAGAGACCCTTGTGCAACTGCATAAACAGCAAAAGTTTTATTTGCATTCGATTCATATTTTCGACAGGCTTTTCCATATACTGAAGTGCTTAGGTGTACGGATTTCGATGCCCCACGGTACATACCCTATCATTGTTATTGAATTTTCTGTCGATTTGAAAAAAAATCATTTTGAATCAACTCTCTTCTGTTAAATATGCTGGTCCTGACAAGAAACGATTTACGCTTTTTGATGCGCTTTTACAACCAAACAATTCTCCGAATTTAACGAGAAAATTTCACTATCTATTATTGAATGGCTACAGACGCTATCAAATAACACATCACGACGTCGCGACGGTCGTTTGGACCGCTTCCGACGACAAGATTGCTAATAATTTTCGCTGCGAAGAAAGCCTCTTCCCGCGGAACCTCGAACTAAATAGCTCGCACGCGCGAGAAAGCAGGGGTAACATTGCGCATCTCGAATCGAATCACTCGATTCGTAAGCTTTTGGATTCGTTTCGAAAAAAATGTGGCATTATGTATTTCGTTCGACTTCATTCAGTCGCAGTACAAGATTTCGAATGCTGCTGTACTAGTTCAATCGAGTATGTTCTGTCAAACGAAATGTAAACAGAGAGAATAAGAGATAGCTGTCTCCGTGTTTAGTATGCCGCCCGCTGGAGAGACAACCTTCAGCGCATGGCGAATGTGAGTAAACAGAGAGAATTAAGGTAATTTCATCTGCATGTAGCATGGTGCCTGTTGGGAAGGCATCCTTCAGGACATGAATTGGCAGTTAATTTAGAAAAAACAAGCAAATTGCGCTCAATGACTTTAAAAAGCAATTGAGCAGTTGCAACCGATTAAAACATTATGCCGATACGACATGTTTTGTAAATTGAGATACTGTTATGACACAAATTATAAGTTTTATGTTTATTCAACTGTTTGCAACAGATCCACTTTTGAGCTAAATAATTTAAAGCTAAAGAAGGATTCGATAATAAATTACTTTGATGTTTCCATGTATTTTAGTTAAATGCACTTGAATCATCTCATGCGTTTTTTTTTTTAAATTTAACTTATCTATTTTTACGTAGATTTTGGAATATACCTACACGTTTTTACGCAGATTTTCTTCATAGATTTTTCACGCAATTTATCGAAATCGTCAAAAAATACGTGAAAACTTAAAAAAACGATTTTAGTTGAAGTCGTTTTTACGCAAATTCCGGGATAATTAAGAATGTCTGGAAACTATAAAAGTACTAATGACAATATTTTCCTCAAGAGACAATTATCCCGTAGAGAAATAATAACAAATACAATTAAAAACTTTCAGCAAGAAATAACTCTCGAACAACATTCGAAAGCTATAAAGGTGACGAGTGTTTTTCATTCGACTTGAGTCGTTTTTCAGTGTGCTATCGAGTTTCCATAATGCCAAAACATCTCGTTATTCTTGTACCTCCTCGAGCATACTCGAACGATGAGTCGTTTTCGAGATCGAATCGAACCCCGTAATGCCAAACATGTTCGACTCGATAGAATTACGTTCGAATCGAGATGCACAATGCCACCCCAGCTTTCTTGTTGCTAATATTAATAGGAAATGTACATTTTATGCAAGATAAAGTTGATCCTAATCGATTATTCGCGTATCGACTGAAAAAAAATCGATGACATCAGTATTGGTTCGAGCAGCAGCCGTCGACAGGTGGAAAATGAACAGCAGTGAAAACCACAATAAAATTTGTTATAATCCTTAAAATTGATTAATCCATGATAGGAACGCATGCACCAGTTGTGGCACTATTCCTAATTGTTTTCTTATGGGATTGGCCAAATTGGGACCACTTGTGCGACAACTGCTTTGCTTGTTTTGGAAGAGATCAAAAGTTTTATCATATCATATGAATATGCTCTGGGAATATGTTGTGTACTTAGCTGGTAGTGCAGCCTGGGCACTAGAGTGATTCAAATTTTGACTTTTTTGCTCCCCTATGCTTAAACGATGGCATTTGCTATTTTAATAATCGTCCTAAATTTTTAGCAAATTTGGATGTAATTTGACTGAGCACAAGCAATTTGAAGCTTGTATGAAAATTACTATGAAAATATTAATTTTTGTGAAAAACCGTATCGCATCATTGCCCATTAAGCAATAAAAATGTATGAATACGTTGGCAGCATAGGCAATTTAACAAGGGAAAATGTCGTCGTTGTTGCTAAAGGATTTGATGATGGTAACAAAAGTTATTAGGGAAATACTGAATTGTGGAAAATTCAATTTAACACGTAAAAGAATAACATCAATATCAATAATGAGCATTTCTGTTTTCTTTATAATTTTGCTCACAAAAGACAAATTGCTTCGCAACAACAACTGACTTTCAGCTTAGGATCTATTCTATGATGGTAATCCATCAAATATATTCAAATATATTCTGGGCTGCTTCAAGAAACGATCCTTTACATAAGTGGTAACTCTCATAGTCATTTCCATATAACCTTCAAATGGCACGTGCACAATCAAATTACATCCAAACGAGCTAAAAATTTAGGAGGACTATTAAAATAGCAAATGCCATCGTTTAAGCACAGGGGAGCAAAAAAGTCAAAATTTGAATCACTCTACTGGGCACTGTTGTCCTTCTGACATCAGCTAGAGTGAGAAGGTACGCCTCGAGCGTCTGTTCACCAGGAGGTGCGGCTCAAACAGCGTCTGCCTGGTACCCAGCGGCTGATCAACGAAATGCTGTATCGCGTCAGGTGGCAGCCCCACCAGCGCGATGTAGGTAACGCGAGCCCGGTAAGGTAGATTACTGAAGCCTCCCAATCTCCACGAAAAATGGAGATAGAAGAAAAAGAGAACGTTATTTTTGGCAATCGACCCGGCAACGAAATAAGGACTATGATTGGAAACCCGGTACCTGGAATGTCAGGACCCTAAATGAACCTAGACGAGTGGGCCTTCTAACTCGTGATCTGCAGAAGATTGGAGTGAACATGGCCGCTATTCAAAAAGTCCGATGGCCTGGATCCAGAGAACGTGAATTCAGAGCCGTGGACACCACGACCAACACTGGATTCAATTCAATCAAAGGTAATTGCCTATTTCCGGGGATTAAACCACCCGACTTGGACGTTAATTTACAATGTTATGTAAACTCATATGTGAATATGTACGTTATGTGGAAGATATTGATTTGGAAAATGTATTGGAGGTAACCACTTTCCCTTCGATGGGACTCGAACCCATGACCGTACAGTACGCTAGACTGGTGCTTTAACCAACTAAGCTACGAAGGACCTCCGTCGGCCTTCGCAACCTAGCGGCTACTGAACGAGCTCGAGATTCCAAAATTGTACGCATAGTCAAATCACTCGCAATCCATTTCTCAAGCCAATACTTTCACATGTGTATTGTACACGTCTACATTAGAGGAGCGTGAGTATTTAGAATGTCTGGCGGATATACACATTCTTCATCAGCAACTGGATTCAAGTATAACATCTATCACAGCGGCGGCGGAAAAGCAGAGCATGGAGTTGGTTTCGTAGTGATGGACAAGCAGATGAAGCGAGTAATGCGGTGAAAACCCATTAGCGAACGAATCTGTGTGTTGAGGATACGGGGCAAATTCTTCAATTGCAGCCTAATCAGCGCTTACGCACCGACAAACGATAAATCCGACGATGTGAAGGACACGGTTTATGAATGTCTTGATAGAGCATATGGAGAGTGCCCAAAGCATGACGTGAAAATTGTTGTCGGAGACGTTAACGCTCAGGTCGGTAGAGAGGACTTTTCCGTCTCATAATCGGTAGAGAGAGCCTCCGCTACCAATGACAACGGCCTACGGCTAGTAAATTTCGCTGCTGCCAGAGGAATGGCCATCAGTATCACCTACCACTAAAGAATATCCGAAAGCACACCTGGAGACACCCAAATGGTGAAACTTGCAACCAGATAGACCATGTTCTGGTGGATGGGCGCCATTTCTCGGATGTTATCGATGTGCGGACATTCAGAGGTCCGAACATTGACTCTGATCACTACCTCGTTTTCAGTAAAATTCGATCACGGTTGTCAACTGTATCGAACGAAAGATCACAGCGAACGATGCGTTACAATATCCAGCGATTGTCGGCGGAAGGAGTATCGGCTGAGTACCGCCAGAAGCTCGACGAACGGATAAGTGCAATCAACGTTACCGACAACACCAACGATCTATGGAAGTCGATCCATAGAGCGGTGAGCACAACAGGAAGCAAGAACAGCTGAAATACGAATCCACCGTAGAAAGAAGAAAGAATATGAACAAGTGATTAGCGAGGCCCAGGAAAAAATAGAGCAGAACGATATGCGGAGGTTCTATGAGTCTGTCAATGGCATGCGGAGAAAGACAGCGCCATCTCCCGTCATGTGCAACGACCAACAAGGGAATTTGCTGACAGATAAAACCGAAGTGGCTGCCAGGTGGAAGCAACACTTCGAGACTTTGTTGAATAGTGGAAGTGACGGTGGATCGGTGAACAGAATAAATATTAGCGACGATGGACAAGCTGTGGAGTCGCCTACACTCGGTGAGGTTAAAAAAGCTATTAAATAGCTGAAAAACAATAAGGCTGCGGGGAAGGACCAGCTCCCGGCTGAACTTCTCAAACATGGCAGTGAGCAGCTTTATGAAGTTCTGCACCATATTATCACCTGTCATAAGACGAGTTTATACAATCCCATTAGAATTCCACCAAATTGTATCTTGACAGATACGTATTTCGACCTCAACAGTAAGGCCGTCTTCAGTGTCTCGTACTTGACTCGACTTATAAGTCGACTTATAAGTCGACTTATAAGTCGAGTCAAGTACGAGACACTGAAGACGGCCTTACTGTTGAGGTCGAAATACGTATCTGTCAAGATACAATTAAGTGGTGGAATTCAATGGGATTGTATAAACTCGTCTTATGACAGGTGATAACATTCCACTAAAAAGCTCAAAATAATTTTCTTATTAGCTTTATGAAGTTCTGCACCATATTATGTCGAAAATATGGGAAGTCGAGGAAATGCCTGCTAGCTGGTTGAACGGCCTCATTTGCCCTCTCTTTAAGAAAGGGCACAGACTGGAGTGCGCCAATTACCGAGGAATAACCCTCCTTAATTCGGCGTACAAAATTATGTCCCGTATTCTGTTCAACAGATTGAGACCGCTTGAAGAGTCCTTCGTCGGTGAATACCAAGCGGGTTTTCGTGACGGCCGATCAACGATGGATCAAATGTTTACCCTGAGACAAATCCTTGATAAATTCCGGGAGTACAACTTGCAGACACATCATCTGTTTATTGATTTCAAGGCGGCGTACGATTCAGCGAAACGGAATGAATTATGGAAAATTATGCTTGAACATGGTTTTCCGGCGAAACTGATACGGCTGATTCGTATAACGTGGGACGGATCGAAATCAAGTGTAAGGGTTGCGGATGAAATATCGCCATCATTTCTTAACATAGACGGATTGAAGCAGGGTGATGCACTCTCGAATCTACTGCTCACTAGAGTGCTCGAAGGAGCGATTAGGAGAGTTGGTGTGCAAAGAAAGCGGTACCTTTATTACAAGATCGTATATGCTCCTGGGATTTTCGTACGATATCGATATTATCGAGATTGATCGCCGTTCCGTGGAAGAGGCTTTTGTGCTGGATGGTGAAAAGTTTGAAGTGGTAGAAGAATTTTGTAACGTTCGACGGATATTTTGAATTAAATTTAAAAGAAATTCAAAAGCTTTCGACGTTTTTATCTTTTTAAGCAAAATCAATTGTAAATAAATTTTAAAATTAGTTTTTACTGTTGTAATTGATTCAAAGAGAATAATATTTAGATTGAATTAAAGCTTAATTATTGTAAATTAATTATTTTTGTTCTTTTCTGTATATGTTTTATTTCATTTGAATTAATTTAGCTTTGGACGTTTTTATCTTTTTAAGCAAAATAATGCTAGAATTCGTTAAGTCGGCTTGACGATTCAAAGTCCAAAGCGAGACCAAAATACAACCAGTCTTTGCCTGACTACTTGACTGTCTTGGGGTAATGAAATGTTTCGTGCGGTTTGCGTCTCGGCTGAGCGAAGTGGTATACTGCTTCAGTGAGTGCAGCAATGGCTCCTGAAAGTATAGAGCTCTGTTCAACCATTTGCTTAAATCTAGGAAGGCGTCAAACTGTTATCGCCATTCGAAAATCGCTAAAGAATAAGCAATTGTCCTTCAAGGTTTCCTGAAGGATAGAACCCCTTAAGCTCGTTCATTTTCGCTCGCACTAGAGGAGTAGAAGTATCACGGTTTTTCAGTTTCGAGTTCCGAGTTCCGAGTGAATAATACTTTCAAAGTGAAACGTGTGCACCTTCAAAGTCTGTCGAAGGTAGAAAACTGAGAACAGTGGTTTTAAAGAAAGTGAAGTGATGTAAAAGGAATCTTTTGATGTCTTCCAGATACAGCTTCTTTTCCGTCAGTGCGCCTGCGCCTGCATGGGCTATCACACGTGAGAGTGGCGCTACAAGCCACCAAGGTTAATCAATTACCTCATGCGAACCATTTTGCGAACGGTTACAATTTGTGTATCTTGGAACATTAGTGACGTAACCAGCTTAAGTCCCGTAGTCTGCAAACGAAAACAAAACTCGCGCTATATACTACTCTGATTCTTCCAGTGGCTTTATACAGCCATGAAACATGAACGTTGAAAGAGACTGATCGGAGAGCTTTCGGAGTGTTTGAGCATAAGGTGCTGCAAATAATACTCGGCGGGAAACAGGAGAACGGTATCCGGCGGCCCCGCTCGAATCACGAATTGTACCAGGTGTATAAAGGGCTGGATATTGTTAAGGTTATACAACACGGCAGATTGCGGTAGGCTGGACATGTTGTTCGTATGCCGGAAGAAAGTCAAATGAAAATAATATTTAGTAGAGAACCCGGAAGGGGCCGTTGGCTTCGTGGGGGGCCTGAGGGCGCTCAACGTTCAGGGCGACTGGAACCGATTGGCCCAGGATCGAGTTCAGTGGAGAAGGATACTCCATTCGGAGTAGATTTATCGAAGAGCTGTAGCCCATCAAGTATCAAGTATTGGAAAACAAAAGTCGTTTCATTCCATAATTCGTTTGTTTTCGAAAATCTTTTTTTCCGGGGAAATAAACAAACGCCAATCGATTTTTCGATATTCAGTTATATGAATCGATGAACTAAAAAGTGATGAAGGGTCAACGGTTTCTTTGTCAAAACATATCATTGCTTTGAGATATTTCTTTATCAGATATCAGTTAACGTTTCATGGATATTCATATCGTTATTGCGATTAACTTAATGATAAAGATGTAGTGGTGTTCATCTTTGAAATGCTTTGTCAAAGTTTATCATTCCGTTGATAACATTCTTTACATGAATTGAGTTAACGATTCATTAAGATTTATATCGTTTCTGGAAATATTTAAGGGTAAAGAAATACCGACAAAATTATTTAATTTTGTATAAATAACTTTGAAGTAGTTTGACGAATTGTTGGTCGGGTTGTAGAATCACCAATAATCATATTTTTTTGGATATGGTATACGATATTTTTTCGTTAAATTGCTTATGTGTACGGCACTAGGGGATCTCCACCTAGATAATTTTGAAAATTGTAGTAAACAATTTTCCAGATTTTATCCAACTTAAGTGTACAGGTCCGTCACTGACGACCGTTGTGCCGCATCGTCGTGCCGATTTGTGCCATCGACTTGCTATTGTTCTACCTATAATCTTCTCCAGAGAGCTGCAAACTCCGCCGTATGTAACATGTTAGGGGGCTTCAAAGATGACAACCCCTAATGATAGCTTTCCACCGCATGGAGCGCGGTAACAAGCCGAAACCATTCACGTGCAATCAATCTTGTCGGTTGAAGGTGGATTGATTATTGGTTTTTACACTCTTTTTCCTCATTCGGTACGGCATTGGTTGTTTCCATGGGTCGTAAATTTTGCTTGCAAAATGGTTAGATTTACAACCTAATATTCAGGCGTTGTACTTAATTTTCCGGTTGAAACATGTTGTCTATTTAGATCCTACTTTTTTAAACCAACGAGCGGTATTGGGTCCTCGTTGCTTTTGTTTTTTTTGTTCTGTGCACAATCGATGACCTTTTGCGACGTCGTTCTTTTCTTGAGTACCACAACACCTGTGACCAACCTATTTAACAACCATTTCCATTCATCCGCCCTTCACGATTCACAAATAAAGCGTCATAAACAAACCTCATCACCTTGTCCGTCAAAGTGTCACCCGCAGAACCAACAATAGCAACAATGTAAACAGTAGCTGCCACTACTCTCACTGATTATGTCACTCTTCTTGGTCTGCGATCCGAATTAGCATCATTTATCTTGCTGCCAGTCGAAAATTTATTCGACATTGTGTCACGCCCCTCACTCACGGCACCACCCTCCTGAAGCTCTCCTCTATCCACAAACAACAAAAGAAGCCTTCACTTTGGTTCGTTCAATTTCTGACGCTTAACACTACTCGTGACGACCGAAATTTGTATTCACGACGACGACGCTTCACCCGCACTGAACTTTGAAAGCCGAACCCCTGCGCTGGGTCCTTGACCAAAACTAAAGTCGCTTCTTCCACAAATTAGTTCCCAAGCCGAAAACCGCCCGTCCATTGTGTGATATTCTTCAGTTAAAAGAACGCACCAGTCGTTTGATGAATAAAACACATGTTCTCGACGCCGTTTCGCGCGCAAAACTAATTCATCTCGCTGCTGGTTGCCAGTGCCTGCAACAGGGGAGGTCTCCGCAGGGACCCTTTGACACACCATTGGAGCTAGGCCCCTAGTAGGTATAGGTAAATTCGCTTTCCGTTCGATTGGCCCGCCTCGCCTCCCCAGCGCTGCCCTATGGTTCTCACAGTCACCGTAAGCCACCAATTACATACAGCCTACTACCCGGCAGCGCTGCAGCGGCGGTGCAATGTGTGCCACCACGGCAACGGACGTCGCCCGCGAGGGGGTCTCGCTCATACCATCAGCAGAGACCCTTCAGAACGGGAATCGTGATCACGCCAAGCAATCGGGGAGGCCCCGGCGATAGGTTTTCAGCGCAATCAGCGCACACGTTTTGCGTTCACGTCACGCGAAGTCGCGCGCTCCAGATTCGACAAGCGCTAACTAACGAATCCGAACCTCAAATATCACCCACTTGCCGAAGGGAAATTTTCGCTTTTAATGCAGGGCTGGAAACTGTGCACCTGATAGTTAGTTGGAAATGACGCGCAATACTGACACAAATGTATTGAACTATCGTTGTCTAACAACAGGATTCCCTCAAAACTCAGCTTTCGGCCCAATAAACAAAATGATGTTTTAAACTTTGTCCTTTTGGATTAGTTACAGAGGGATGTTGCCCGAGCAGCATAAGCCAGGCAAATCTGGTTGCAGCAACTTGAATGCGACTAAATCTGGTCACATATGAGTTGCAGTAACCTATGTGTAATATGTGTGCTACTAGGTTGACTTTTAGCGAATCTGATTTATCAAGGGAAGTGGCCGTCTTTTCGATGATTATATGGTTTGAGTTGTGGCCAATCGAAAATGGGGATTCTTTAAGACAATTCAAATAAATTTCGGGAAGTTTAAGTCACATTTGGTTTCAGAAACCTAATTTTCTTAAGGGAGTGGCCACTTGTTCAACTAATTGGAAGTAATTAGGTTTGTTGGGATAAGAATTGAGAATTGGAATAACGATTGGAGTACTATTACTATTGACTCGAATTCCTTGGGATTGTGATTGAAAGTTTGATTAGGTTATGTTTATTTAAGTTTAGGACTAGTATTGAAATTGATGTTGCCATCAGCATTCCGATTGCGATTTGTTTTGGGAATTGAAACAGTAGGGGAAGTGCACCGGTTTTGGCCAACTTAGTGCCTATTTTGGCCAACCCTGAAAAATACATATTTTTCCCAAATAATCGATCAGTTAAAAGCAGCGTTGAATCGTGAGGGATATATCTCTTGTTGGAACTAATAAAGCCCTCCCGAATTGCTTTATTTTTGGAGTTATTCGTAAAATTGGCCAAATTAGGAACATGGCCAAAACCGGTACAGTTCCAGAATTAGCTTTTCAGTGGAATGCAGATTATAATTAGGATTGCTTTTATGATTGGGGTTGAGAATTGAATAATGACAGTGATTTGGAATGGGATTTTTTTCTGTATTGAATTAGGACAAGGATTGAACATATAAACGGGATACGATTGAGATGGAATTGAGGTTTGGATTAGGAATGAGATTATAAAAAAATAGTAGCAAATTATTTAGAGCTTTTTAGATTGTCTTCACTTACTACTTCATAACTTGAAGTGGTAGAATTAATTGGGACAGTACTAATACGTTTCATGACAAGAATGAAAATAAGAATGTGATTCCGAATGGGATGGAGATTGGGATTGGAATTCAAGAGATATTTACTGTGTTAAGAATACGATTGGATTTCGATTTACATTATAAATGAGATTTAAAGAGTAATTAGGACTATAAGATTGTGACAGGAATCAGCATTGGAATGGGGAAGGGGAATGCACATCCGGTTGCCATTGGGATTAAAATTGGAATTTAAAATGAGAAAAGATTAAGTTTTATTAGGATAGGAAATTGGATTATAATTTTAACTTGGGTTGAGACTAGGATTAGGAAACGGATTAGGATTCAGATTGAGATGGGAATTGTGTTTGGAAATTAAATTGAGATTTGTGTTCAGATTAGGATGGGAATTTCGTGGAATTGGGATTTGGAATGCAATTAAAAGACGGGATCATCGTATTCGACCGAAGGTCGCACAAACTGAACACTTAATATCTAGCATTAGACAGCGGACACTACACCCAGTTAACCATTATGTAAAATCTAATCTTTCCAAAGCTGACATTTTTTTTGCTTGGACGGGTTTGGAACCTAATAAAAAGTTTTATTTTGTAAAATATGTTATTGTGAAAAAAGTAGAAAAAAGCAAACAATTAAAATCATAATTATGAATCACCTTGAAAGGGTTTCAGATCGAATCATGCTTCAAAACGTTTTAAATACCCTCATTATTGGCTGCAAAATGGTGGGTTGACATCAAGGAAGGAGCGCCCAACAGAGCTCTGGTCCCCGCAAGTTCCTATCTCACGCTTCCACGGGTCGTTCGATGCCAAAAGACTGCCAGCTAAGGGTTGTGTACTTAGCTGGTAGTGCAGCCTGGGCACTGTTGTCCTTCTGACATCAGCTAGAGTGAGAAGGCACGTCTCAAGCGTCTGTTCACGTGCGGCTCAAACAGCGTCTGCCTGGTACTCAGCGGCTGATCAACGAAATGCTGTATCGCGTCAGCTATACTATGCTATGATTGGAAACTCGGTATTTGGAATGTCAGGACCCTAAATGAACCTGAACGAGTGAGCCTTCTAGGTCGTGAACTGCAGAAGGTTGGAGTGAACGTGGCCGCTATTCAAGAAGTCAAGTAAGGTCATTTGGTCGAAAAGGTCATTTCACCGAATAGGTCATTTGGCCGAAAAGGTCATTTGGCCAAATAGGTCGATCGGCCGAATATGTCATTTGGTCGAACAAATCATTTGACTGAACAGGTCCTCTGGCCGATTAGGTCATTTGACCGAATAGGTCATTTGGCCGAACAGGTCATTTGGCCGAACAAGTCATTTAGTCGAACAAGTCATTTGGCCGAATAGGTCATTTGACCACAAAGGTCTGTTGGCCGAATAGGTCATTTGGCCGAACAGGTCATTCGGCCGAAAAGGTCGTTTGGCCAAATATGTCATTTGGCCGAACAAATCATTTGACCGAACTGATCCTCTGGCCGATTAGGTTATTTGACCGAATAGGTTATTTGACCGAACAGGTCATTTGGCCGAATAGGTCATTTAGCCGAATAGGTCATTTAGCCGAATAGGTCATTTGCCCGAACAAGTCATTTAGCCTCACAAGTCATTTGGCCGAATAGATAATTTGGACGAACAGGTCATTTGGCCGAAAAGGTCTTTTGGCTGAATAGTCATCTGGCTTAAAAAGTCATTTGGCCGAACAAGTCATTCTGCCGAAAAGTTCATTTTACCGAATAGGTCATTTGACCGAATAGATCATTTAGCCGAAAAGTTCATTTGGCCGAACAAGCTCTTTGGCCGAATAGGTAGTTCGGCCGAAAATGTCATTTGGCCAAATACAGGCATTTCTCGATAGTACGTACCCTCGATAGTACGTACACTCGATTTTTTTTCGTTCGATTATTTGAATATGTTTTGATCGTGACCCATGCGTGAGGTCCATCATATGCTACGATATAATATTACGTCTGATTTTAAGACCATTGTGAGCTTATAACGAGTCTTGCGCAACGCAAATGATTCTATTATTTCAAACAATTCTAGGAAATTCTGAAACAGTTGATTACATACTAAGCAGTGATTGAAATTTTATGGGTATGGATGTATAGTTGTTGTTTTAAAGCAGAATAGCTGTCCACAAGATTTGTTCAAATTTCAAAAAGTTTCTTTAAATCGACCGGTCAACTGGCATTCACAATTCTCTTGCTAAGCAGTGTTGGGAAAACTCAAAATCCCAAAACTCATGAAAGATTCAAATCACTCGTGAGTTGAAACGCACCCAACTCAGCTCCTAAAAATCATGGCTGAGTTGAATCATCCATTTGAATCATCGTAGGTTTTCTTTTGCTCTCCTTCGTAAAATGACAGTAAATTAACGTTCAACACATAGAGAAATAGATACTCTTGCGTGTGTAAACGATAAATTGCCCCCCAAATTGATTATAAAAACTTTTTAGAGCAAAATGATTTTTTGAGAAATGAGTGAAATGATCCGTTTTAGCATGAAAAACTCAGACGTGATGCATTATTTTAAAACGAGTTAGTTCGCAAACGAGTTAGTTCGCGAGGGAGCGCTCAATGATTGAGTTTTATGCTAAGATAGACTTCTGGTGAAAATTTCAGCTCAATTGGTTGAAATTTGGGTGTGCCTCTAATCGATTTAGTGTTTTGGCATGATTTTGCCCCTAAAAAAATCGTTAATTTGAGTGGGATGAACGAAATTCATTGCAACAACAACTAAATGAAAGCCATACCTATCCTCGAAAACTTTGTAGAATATTGTGTTATAATCGGAACAGATCTTCTACGTGTTTCAACAGATTTCGTCCTTCGAGATACTCAAAAATCAACATTTTTCATTGACAAAAGGCCTATGAAATCGATAATTTTTTGGATTGAATTTGTCGGGAAGTTGCAGCTACACATTCATTTTAGTATAGCACGGTATTAAATCTTAAGCGGGTATAAAATAAAAATTGTAGAAAATTGAGGGGTGGATTCACATTTTAATTTGCTTTTGATTGCCTTATTACAAAGATTTGCACGCTGGCAAGTATTTCCATCGAACAAGTTACCATTGCTTTTCAATGATCGTCATCGAATAGTTTTGGTTGGGACCTGAAATGTTGAGACAAAGCAATCATTGGTGACTTGGTAGATTGTCATTCAATTTTAACATCGTGCTGCAACGGCAAGCGTATCTGGTGCAGTTGGTAGGGCGTTCGGCTGATAATCAAAGTGTCATGAATCGAATCGCACAGAAATTGAATGAAAATTTTGTTTGCCATTTTTTAAAGAATCTTCTTGATATAGAAATGCAGCTAATATTAAGCAGCTTAAGCATACATGTTCACGATAGAATTAAAGGCGGAAGTACAAATCTAGTTCTATATGGAAATCTTCATGGCTGCCGTACTATCAATCATCTGTACTTTCTAATTATATAATCAGGGCCGGATTTAGCTGGAAGGGGGCCCCGGGGCCGACAGTTTGTGGGGGCCCCAAAATGTACAAAAAGGGTTGGTTTTGGTACAAAAGAAATGTGGGGGCCCGGGGCCACGCCCCCCCCCGGACCCCCCTTACATCCGGCCCTGTAATATCATGGACATGCACGTTTAAATTTGAAAGAAGATGTTAGCATTTTGCATTTCCATATCAAGAAGTGACAAACTCTTTTCATTAATTATAACGTATTCAATGTTACAAACAATTGCTCTTGTCAGATTCTTTGTCAAACAAAATGTCAAACAAAAATTTTGTTCAATTTCTGTGCGATTCGATTCATGACGCTGTGATTGTCAGCCGAACGCCGTACCATCTGCACCAGATACGCTTGCCGTTGCAGCATGATGTTAAAATTGAATGACAATCGGCCAAGTCACCAATGATTACTATGTTGATTTTTGAGTATCTCGAAGGAAAAAATCTGTTGAAACACGTAGAAGATCTGTTCCGATTATAACACAATGTTCTACAAAGTTTTCGAGGATAGGTATGGCTTTCATTTAGTTGTTGTTGCAATCGTTCATTCGTTCATCCCACTCAGAGTTACGATTTTTTAGGGGCAAAATTATGGCAAAAACACTAAATCGATTTGAAGCACACCTTAATTTCAACCAATTGAGCTGAAATTTTCACCAGAAATCTATCTTAGCATAAGAATTGTGAATACCAGTTGACTGGTCGGTTTTAAGAAAGTTTTTGAAATTTGAACAGATCTACTGTGGATATACAACAGTAAAGCACATGTGAAGATTGGACAAATCAAGCATCCGAAAAATATTCAATTTGCAAAAAAGAGCTAACCGCGGTGGAGGTTGGTTCTCGGATCCTGATGACTTTTCCGCAAACGTGACCCTTAAGTGGTCTTGTTGTGTAGGAATTATCACGCCTATATAGAGAGTAGGAGGTTGAGGGTTCGAGTCCCTCCAAGACACGTGGATTCTTTTTCGCAAATTTCATATCAATTTGTCCATTTCGAAATATATGCTGTGCATATGCACAGCCAAGATATTTAACAAAAAAAATATTACCAAGTATTCCTCTGTTTAATCTTTTGAATATACCCGAAAAATTCTCTTATGTCTTCGGTGATTTCTTCAGTAATACTCCTTTCCCCAAAACTTCCACTAGAACAGTGGTTCTCAACCTGGGATACATGTACCCCTGGGGGTACATACACTGGCCCTGAGGGGTACCTCGAACAAAAATTAGTAATGACGGACAAATTACAATTCCAATCAAAATTTATAGATAAGATTTTGCTAATTGTTTATTTTTTTGTTCTAAAAATCCTGCCCTCTACAACCAGCACAGCCTTTTCCAAGTAGCTCGAAGGCCTTCCTACAAGAGGCTCAGAGGAGTTCTTTCAAGATTTTCAGAGCCCTTTTTTCAAAAGGTTCGAAAGCTTGGAAATCGCCTTTCAAGAGGCCTGGAAGCCTCCTTTCAAGAGGCCTGGGAGCCTCCTTTTCAGAAGCCTTTTTCAAAAGGTTCGAAAGCTTGGAAGCCTCCTTTCAAGAGGCCTGGAAGCCTCCTTTCAAGAGGCCTGGAAGCCTCCTTTCAAGAGGCCTGGAAGCCTCCTTTCAAGAGGCCTGGAAGCCTCGTTCCAAGCCGGAAGCTTTCTTTGCTAGCGTATTTTTAAGAGGCCCAGAAGCGTTCTTTCAAGATGCAAAGGAAACCTCTTTTTTAAGTTGCTCGAGAGCCACCTTTGAAGAGGCTAGGAAGTCTCTCTACAGAAACCTCTTATCAAGATGCCCGGAAGCCTGGAAGTGGTTCAGAAGCCTCGTTTCAAGAAGCCCGGAAGCCCACTTTCAAGAGGTCTGGAAGCCTTCTTTCAAGAGGCCCGGAAACCTCCTTCCAAAAAGCTCGGAAGTCACCTTTCAAGTGGCTCCAACGGTTCCTTTCAAAAGGCTTCGAAAATTCTTTTCAGTCCAAAGCCTCTCTACAAGAGGCACAGAAGCCTCCTATCAAGAGACGCGGAAGCCTACTTTCAAGAGATTCAAAAGCTCCTTTCAAGAGGTGCGGAAGTCTCCCTTCATAGGACTCGGAATTATTCGTTCAGGAGGATTGGAAGCCTACTTTCGAGATGGAGTACCTCAATTAATGCTTTGTTCGAAGGGATACCTCTCAAAAAAAGGTTGAGAACCGCTGCACTAGAATATCATTCCTATGTACACTTTTCCTGACATTTCCTCTGAAGAAACTCCAAAAATTCCACCAAGATTTCTTCATCAATTATTTTGAGGTCTTTCCAGAAATTCTGAATTATAGTTCGCTCGGTGCATAGGGACCCTGAACATCGAATAATTCCTAAGGGATCGGAGTTGCACGTGATAGTTGATTTGTTCGAGAGGAGAAGGGCAGTCGAGTCGTCCTTGTAGTAGATCTGCTGTCGGTAATGCCCTCGTTGTGCTTCGGCGGACGGGAAGGGTTCCAGATCAATCAAACGGCAACGGCTTTCATAGCTTGGTAGACGGAAGGGATTTGGCCACGGTAATCTGCGCAATGCGAATCTCAGAAAACGACGCTGGACGGATTCAATTCTTTCGGCGCCGTTATTATAGTGTGGAGACCAGACGACCGAGCAGTACTCCAGAACGGAACGAGCCAGGCAACAGTACCAGGACTTTAGACAGTAGATGTCCGTGAATTCTTTGGCAATCCTGAAGATGAAACCCAAAACCTTTGATGCCTTGCTGACAACGTAGGACACATGGTGCTTAACGGTGAGTTTTGAGTCTAGAATAGGTCCTTAACTTGATTGACTCGTTCAAGCTCTGTGTCATACAAAATATACTTGTGAATTATTGTTTCCCTTTTGCGCGAGAAAGAGATTACCGAGCTTTTAGATGGGTTAACATCCATTCGATTAAGCACGCACCAACTTGCAAAGACATCCATAGCTGGCGTTGCAGAGAGTGACAGTCTTCGATGGAACAAATTCGGAGATACAGTTTGAGGTCTTCTGCGTAGCAAAGCCGTAGTCCCTTGATTGTCAGAAAGGCGTCGTTGAAATAGGTCAGAAAGATCAGTGGTCCCAGGTGACTACCCTGAGGAATGCCTGAGATAGCGGCAAAATGGTTCGACTGGTGATCTCTAATAACCACGGTAAGGCTGCGACCGGTTAAATACGACTGAAATCATCCCAAGAGAGAACCATTGATTCCGAGGCGATCCAGTTTAGCAATAGCTATGTGGTGATTCAATTTATCAAAGGCTGCGGTTAGGTCGGTATAAATAATGTCCGTTTGACTGCGATCCACCATACCGCTGTTGATGTAGGAGGTAAGGCAGTGGAACTTCCAGGCACCAATCCATGTTGGTCGTCACTAATGTATTGTTTACAATTGGCGAGTAGAGGTTGCATAATGACTAGCTCGAATAACTTGGCAACAGCAGACAATGATGTGATACCACGGTAATTTGCAACGTCCCGTCTGTTACCTTTCTTATGGGCAGGGAACATGTGCACTATCTTTCAACAAGACGGAAAAATTCCTGACGTAACCGAAAGTTGGAAAACATGGAGTACCGGAGTGATATGCGGAATGCCATCGATGTGCGTTTTCAAAAATATGGAAGGAATTTCATCTGGTCCGGGGTTGTAGGATGTTTTCAGTTTCAATGCAGCTTCGCGAACTATGCCAATATTGATATAACCCTGTTCATAGCTTGGCCGGAGATAGAAACGGAGCTTATAGCATTCCGTATTTGGTCTTCTGATAATGTTTCATTGTCTACTCATTGTCAAACAATCTACTGATGTCCTGAGAATTAGACGCCAAAATTCCTTTAAACGTCATTCACGAAGGAAGGCCAGATTCATTACGTTGCTTTTTCACGTACTTCCAGAACTTTTTAAGATGTGTTTTCAGCTTCCTTTGCAGTCCACGCTGATACTGCGAGAAGCAACTTTTCTCAGTCCGTTTGTATTCGTTTTTGATTTGTGCGTAGTTCCGTTTCAGTGACAATGTACGGTACTTTGAGTCCTTAGCAGCACACATATTCCATTTAGGTTATTGCAACTTGTCTGTTACCAGATGTAATCACAATCAAGTTGCTGCAACCAGATTTGCCTGACTTGTGCTGCTCGGGGAACTTCCTTAACGCCGCTCTTTTATATGACTTCAGTCGTCGCAGACCACTTGTTTGTCACGGTGCGTGGGGAGGGTTATGCTTCACTATTTTGGGAACATGTCTGTCAACGATATATGACAGGACATGAGAGAACGTTTCATGCGAACGCATGCGAAGTGCTTCTAAAATTAAGGAAATACAAAATAATATTTTGAGCTGCTCTTATTCAATAATTCTAGCAAACGAGACAAGCTGGGATATGAGTGTAAGAAGTGAGGAAGTTTTTGGTAACAGTTATAATGTCTTTAGAGATGACAGAGATTGCGAATGGTCCGAAAAGAAATCAGGTGGTGGTGTTCTGGTGGCAGTTTCCACAAGTTATAATTCAGAAATCATTGCAGTAACGAAATTTAAAGAATTCGAGCACGTGTGGGTGAAAGTTCAAATGGCAAATGAGAATCATATTTTCGCTTCGGTATACTTTCCTCCAAACAGAGCCAATAAAGATCTATATGATAAGTTTTTTTCTGTAGCTGATCAAATTTTGTCAGGCCAAACTCCTGAAACAAAAATTCACATTTTCGGTGATTTCAACCAACGCAATGTAGATTTCATACCAGATATTGATAATGAAAACATTTTGCTTCCAATAGTTGGAGAAAGTGAAATTCTGCACTTTATTTTTGACAAAATTTCAAGCTTGGGACTTAATCAGGTCAACCATGTGAAAAATCAACAGAACTGTCATTTGGACCTATTGCTAACTAACATTTATGATGACTTTAGTGTGAACGAATCACTCACACCATTATGGAGAAATGAAGTGTTTCACACGGCAATCGAATACTCTTTGTTTTTACACGATGTTTCCCCACCTAATGACTATCAAATTGAGGAAGTTCTGGATTATCAAGCAGCTAATTACGAGAACATTAGAAATAAATTAAACATTATTGATTGGCAAACAACTTTGAGGAATCAAGATAGTATTGAAAATTCTGCTAGTTTATTCTACAGTAAATTGTTTAAAATAATAAAAGAAGAAATTCCAGTTAAAAGATGTAGACGCTCTTTTTCTACAAAAGAACCAATTTGGTTCAATAGGCAAATAAAGAATTTAAAAAATCGAAAGCAAAAAGCGCATAGAAATCACAAAAAAATTAATAATTCAAGTAGTATGGAAAATTATTTGAACATTTGCGATCAACTTAATGCACACAGCATTTGATGAGTATAATGCAAAAACTGAAGCGGAAATTAAATCTTGTCCCAAAATATTTTTCCAATATGTAAACACCAAACTAAAGACTGACAATTTTCCCTCAATAATGTACATAGACAGCAAAGTGGGTACTAATTCTGATGAGATTTGCAATTTGTTTGCTGAGTATTTCCGTGAAATTTACTCTGAACACTCAGAGGAGGACCGTGATCGCGCGTTTTTTGATTTCTATCCTGAGTTCTCAAACAATATAAGCGTCGACCAAATTAATGTTCTTGACATCTTGGACGCGTTAAAACAATTGGACGTAACAAAGAGTACCGGTCCAGATGGTGTTCCCCCCGTATTTTTGAAAACTATGGCAGCTGAGCTCACTGCTCCTTTGTTTTGGCTTTTCAATATGTCATTAAAATCTGGAGAATTTCCTAAACCGTGGAAAACTTCCTTTCTGGTGCCGATTTTCAATTCTGGCAAAAATCCGACATCCGCAATTACCGCGGAATCGCTCTTCTCTCCACCATTCCAAAATTACTCGAAGCAATTGTCAATGATAAAATATTCAACCAAATAAAAATAGGATCACTACAAGCCAGCACGGATTCTTTAAAGGTCGGTCGACAGCTACGAACTTACTGGAATTTGTGAATTATTCTCTTGAAGCCATGGACAGAGGAAATCACGTTGAAGTTTTATATACGGATTTTAGTAAAGCGTTCGATAGAGTTGATATACCAATGCTTCTCTTTAAACTGCAAAAAATGGGAATCCAGCCTGGACTCCTTAAATGGCTTGAAGCATATCTGACCAGTCGCAATTAAATAGTTAGGTTCAAAGGAAAGCAATCTGTAGCTATTCATACCACATCGGGAGTCCCGCAAGGCTCTCATTTAGGTCCGCTATTGTTTATTTTGTTTGTAAACGACTTGTCCTTCATTCTAAAACATCTAAAAGTATTGATTTACGCTGACGATATGAAACTTTTTATTGAGATCAAAGACGCTGAAGACATGAACACATTCAAACACGAGATCCAGATATTTCATAACTGGTGTATAAAAAGTTTGTTACAGCTCAATATAAAGAAATGCAACTTAATTACTATAAGCAGAAAACGAAGTATTCCAAATATGACAATCACTTTAGGTAGCCAAAAGGTAACAAGATGTGATAGAGTTAGGGATCTTGGCATAATTATAGACTCTAAGCTTACGTTTATTGACCATTATAATACTATTATAAACAAAGCTAATAATATGTTAGGATTCATAAAAAGGTTTGGCTACAACTTCCACGATCCATACACTATAAAAACATTATATATTGCTTATGTCAGATCGATACTTACATATTGCAGCATAGTTTGGTCACCTTACACTGTCACGCATGACACAAGAATTGAGTCGGTACAAAAGCAATTTTTATTATATGCACTACGCAAGTTGGGGTGGACTCAACTTCCACTCCCGTCTTATAAAGCACGATGCATGCTAATTAGTATACAAACATTGAAGGAACGACGGGAATATGCGATGCTATCTTTCATTAATGATGTTATCTCGAACAAGGTCGACTCAGAGGCAATATTATCTAAATTAAATTTTTATATCCCACAAAGACCTTTGCGAAATCGAACTTTATTTGCCTGTAGTAGTCATCGTACAAACTATGCGAAATTCGGACCCATAAATCAAATGATGGCTGCTTATAATAAACATTGGAATGCTATTGATTTCAATACATCTAAGACTAAATTGAAACAATACTTGCGTACTCAGTAAATGCTTGGTGTGTATAATTTTCATATCGGATAAAAGTGTTTAGTAATTTTAAGTAACGGAGAACTATATTATAAGACTAAATCTGCACACCTAAAAATAATCATGTAATTTTAGGTGCCATGTCACCAACACGAGCGTCATTTTTTACTTAAAATTAGGTGCTATTTTATTTTACATCACAATTTTATTGACAAAAAATTGATTGATCAGAACGAGAATCGAATATAAGTCCGCTGAGTGAGAGCCCAGCACGCTACCACTCAGCTATCTCCGTTTCTTGAAAGAGGGATGATCGAAGTAAAACTGGTTCCACGATTTGCACTGAACAAGTATTTCACTGCATCAAGTTATTGACTGCTTGTGCGTTAGGTGCGTTGCAACGGGTGCTGAGTTTAGGCTCCGTGACATGTAATTACAAATCATCTGACATTGAAAATTATGCGATTCTGTTTATGTCATGTGGCTTTGTGTCATTTTATTGAAATACATCACCTGTAACATTCATAATTTTTTGGTGTGTGTATCAAACGGTCTACAAACATGATTGACGACAATAAACAAAAAAAAAGGAAAAAAGAAAAAAAAAAGATTTTCATTTTTCATTCCAGTTCGAGACAGCAACACGTACGGATGTGTTTTTTGCTCGTGCATTTTTTCCAAGTGTTTTTTCTCGCTCGTTCGCTGTTATTTTCTTTCGGACCCGTCATGGGAGATACCGCGGCCAATTCGGTCGCGAATAAATCGCGAAAGCAGACAACAGAACCACGATAAATCACCAGAGCGGAAGGAGAAGTGCCCGCCGATTTTCGTGAAAGGGGACCCGTCGGACCTTCGCCCCGACCTCCGGAAACTGATCGCCCGGGGCCTGAAGTGCACCTTTCGACTGTGCGTCGAAGGTGTGAAACTAATGACCGAGGGAAGGTCTCACTTCGACAAGGTGCTGGAGTACCTGAATGCGAAACGGTTCCAGTTTTACACCCACGACGTTCCCGGCAGCAAACCCATCAAAGTCGTGCTGCGTGGCCTCGACGACGTGGACGAAAAGGAGCTGAAGGAAGCTCTGGAGGAAAGTGGTCTGAAGCCGACCAACATTTACAAAATCCACCGGCATGACACTTCCCGGGCCTACCGTGATCAGCTCTACCTGGTACACCTGGAGCACGGTACTACCACGATGAAGGACCTCAAGCAAATCAAGGCCATCAACCGCACTGTCGTCGAGTGGACAAAGTACAAGCCGGTGCATCGTGACGTCACGCAGTGCATGAGCTGTCTCCGCTTGGGCAATGGCACGCGGAACTGCTTCATGAACGCACGATGCACCCGGTGCGGCGGTGACCACGGTATCGACGAGTGCGAGCAAATGGAAGAGGCTGACCCCAAGTGTGTCAACTGTGGGGAAAAGCATCGAGCCACCACGAAGGCCTGCTCGAAACGCGCGGAATTCTGCGAGATCCTCAAAAAAACTTCCACAAAAAATCGTCCAGCCCGAAGCTCGCCCCCATTGCTCGACGAACGAAACTTCCCGATAATCCTGCTTCCGCGACGGCTGATTCCGGTCCTTCCGCCGTTGCAACCGCAAAGAAGACTTGCAGTTGCTGCTACCTCGATCCCACCGGAAGTCAAGCCAAGCAGAGCAACATCCAGCCCGTTCACCAGCGAATGGCCGCCGCTTCCTCCCCCAGGATTCTGCCAGCAGCAAGATGAGCACCCTCTACCCCCGGAGGATTCCGCTGGAGGAGGACACCCCGGAGCAGCTGGCTCCGATATTCAGCCAACTTGCGGCTCGGCTTCGAAGCTGCAAATCCCGGTTCGACCAGATTTACACTCTGGGCCTATTCGTCATTGAAAATGGCTACTAGGTTGGGTCTGGTAAATTGGAACGCTTGCTCGCTCAAGAGCAAAATCGTTGAGCTCAGCGATTTCTTTCAGGAGAAGAAGATTGACGCCGCTTTTATCACCGAAACCCACCTGCAGCCCGAGGATAGCGCAAGAATTCCGGGTTTTAGGCTTGTGAGGTTCAATTGAACATGCTCCAGAGGGGGAGGAGTGACAATCGCTTTGCGGAGCAACATCGCCTGCCGCCTGCTGCCGGATTTCAAGCTGAAAACCATAGAAGCCATTGGAGTGGAAGTGGAGTGGAAGTCGTCGCTTACTGTCCCACACAAGTCAAAGTCGACGACGGCACGTCGGAAGAACTAAGAAGGGATATAGTGAAGCTCACTCGGCGGCAGGGGCAGTTCATCATCGCTGCCCAAGTAACATTAAGTAACGCTCTTGAAGACCATAATTTACTCTTCAAGAGTGTTATAAAACCAGCATATAACCAAAATGTTACTAGGGTGGAGATCTGAACGCAAAGCACCAATCGTGGGGAAACACCGTCTCAAACCGGAACGGATTCGTCGGGTCCAACGACGAGCTGGAGGGCCACTACACCATCTAGAGCTCTGACAGCCCTACCCGGTTGACACGATCCGGGCCCATGCGACACTCGACCTCTTCATTATGAACATGAACGATCACGTCTCCCAGCCGCTCGTTTGCAGAAACTCTGCTCGGACCACTATCCGGTGATGGCTAAAGTTCGAACTTTGGTGAATCGGAACGAGCGAACCCGGCGAAACAACCACCAAATCGACTGGAGCCGGTTTCAACGGTGCGTGAACGAGAACATCGATTACCAGCGGCATCCAGTGTTATTCGAAGACGTCGACGAGCAACTGCACGTCATCCAGGAGACGCTCTCCCTAGCCCGCGAACAGAATGCACCAAAGGCCCAGCAGGTAAGCAACATCCTAACCATTGATGTACTCACCAAAGATTTGATCCGTCTGCGAAATGTTACTCGCGGACAGTACCAACGTACTGAGCTACCTGCGCTTAAGACCCGGTGCAATCGCATGACTAAAACAACAACAACAATTCATATGAGCGCTCGTGGCAAAACTCCAACGAGGCCTGGATGTCCTGACAGATTATTTCACCAGCTGGAAAATCTGTATCAACGCGGCGAAGACCCAGGCGAAGATCATCTTCCCCCACTCGAAATCGCCCAGGCTTGTTCCGGCTGAGGACTGCAAAATCATCCTCAACGGCACGACTGTGGAATGGGCCAATGAGACCGACTACCTTGGCTTGACCCTCGATAGCAAGTTTATTTTCAGGCAACAGGTTGACAAGTGTAACGTTTTGTTGAAACTACTGTACCCTTTGATCAACCGCCGATCGTCATTGTCACTGAAGAATAAGCTTGCTGTCTACAAGCAAATCATCCTCCCTGTGATCGAATACGGCATGCCGGTCTGGGAGAGCTGCGCTAAAACTCATCACCTCAAACTCCAAAGAGTGCAGAACAAATTCCTGAGGATGATCCTCAACACCTCTCTCAGGACACGAACTTCTGAGGTCCACCGTATGGCTGGTATTAGAACACTCCACGAGCGCTTTGGTGAGTGTAACGATCGGTTTAGGGACCGTTGCTTAGCTTCGGATCAGGCAACTATTAGGGCGCTAGTTCCAATCTAGGTTATCAAATTCTCAATGTAAATATTAGTGTACATAGTAGTTAGGTTATCAAATTTAAAACAAAAAACCAGTGCCTCTTCAAGGCCATTATGTTGAATTTAACTTAAAAATAATTAATTAAATATGAAAAAAACACTGTATAATACTAAAGATGAAGGGCCAAAGCGGCCAAACACTTGGAATGTATAATTATTGTCAAACAAAATTGAAATGAAATAAAAATTAATTGTACTAGGGGGAGGGTCGCTCATACAAATGAGACACAAATTTCCACATAACTCGAGAACTAATCAAGCGAATGGAACCAAATGTGGCATGAGGGAGGTATTTTATGACAAGAAATGATTCTTCGACGCCAAAGTCCAAAAACCTCACAATTATTTGATAAATTCAATTCGGGGTTCACCTAAACTGCACCAAGTGGCTTTTCGACTGACTTGTGATCATTTGTTCATACCAGGACAACGGAAATAGTTCCATGTCAATTTAAGCGTACATTTGCAGTAGGATATCCTCAGTTATGGGGTTGACAGATATCCGATACGATTTGCGATCAATTAAATCTGCTAAACTTAAGTTTGAGCAGAAAAATCAGTAATTTTTCGTCGACACTTGGTGCGATTGGCTGAACCCCGACCAAATATCCCGAAGAACTTTCATCGAGCTTAGTCGTTAGATAATTTTCCATATGCCTATTGAGAACCCAACATATCATTAAAACTGTTCTCACAAAAAAAAACCTCACATTTCTAAAGCTGTTGAGCGTTCAGCATGCGCGCGGACCTGGAACGCTCATGTGGATTCGCTCCTGCTGTGTACTACTAGCAATTTTTTCTTTTGTGTTGTACAAAATACAACAGCGCTAGTGTGTTAAAGATTATAAAAATCTGCAATATCCAAGGATCAGGATTTTTTTATACTAAAAATCTCGACAAAACAAATAATTTAATTGAATACATTGTTTATATTATTGTGTCATAGATAATATTTACAATTTAAAATAGCATGCATATGAATGATCTAGTGAAATCATAAAATCTTTCAACGGAACAAATAATAGTATTTCAAGGATTCGATCAGAACTTCAAAAGGCAAGTAGGGACAGAAAGTTTTGAATCGAATTTAAAATACCACACATGATTGGGTTTAAAATCCTTAATTTAAGAAAAAACTTCAAAATTCTTTAGTCAGTTATAGAAAGTTTTCTAGAAATGTAAAAATGTTGACAGAAAATTTGATTGAACTGAATGCTAAATCTCAATCAGATCGTTGTGCCATGAATGACCTTTTAAATAAATTATCATAATTGTGTGAATTGATCGTAAATTATAAGATCCGCCTTTGCAAAGCATCAGTCCTCATAGAAATTTAGAATGTTGATACGACAAAAATCTTATAAAAATCTAGCAATCACTGTTTCTGAAAAAAAAACTCATACATAGGTCAGTGCAAAATTCCGTCACGGCTTCCGAACACTTTCACGTTCCAAGTCACTTTTTCGTTACATTTCACTGGTTTGTAGAATTAAAATTCACTATCCGGATGATTTTTTCCTTTTACCGCACCAACCTCACTTTTTTCCCTATCGGCACCAGCCCTGTTATGGAAAACCTTACGGGAGGTTCGTCGTCACTTGTTGCGATCAAGTCGCTTTCGCTCGAAGCGGCCGCGGAAAACCACCCGCACCAATAATGTGGCGCAAAACAGTTGGAAAATATGACCCCGTCCACCCCGTTTTTCGAGCAGGCATGCGGCGGCAAGACCGAAAGACGCCAAACGCGACTGATTGATAGACTAACGGCAACACACTCGAGAACCTGACTGACGGATAATCGTGCCGCGCGCGGACAATCGATCGCAGAACAACAATCGATCAACAACAGTCTCAGAAGTAGAACTGCTACTGGTCGAGGTTCTACGATCGGCACTGGCACTAGTGCTGCTTTTCGATGACGACGACGACGACGACGACGACAACGGCGACCAAGTGACGGTTTTAGGCAAGCAATTGCTCCTAATGACGGGGGGTGGGGAAATGATGAGAGCAACCGCGCAGCCCAACTACGCCGCCGCTGCTACATAAGCTGATGATGGTAAGTATTTTGCTGCGCTTGGTGTGTGGTGCCGCGCGATTGATTGGTGGCAGGTGCTAAGTGGCATAAGATGGTAATGCTCCTCTGTGTGTGCCGTCGTCGTCGTCGTCAGTTAGGTGTCCTACCGATCACACACTGCCAAGAAGATGACATAAGGCGGTGTCTTCAATTAGAGTGGGCTGATTCCACCTCGGGCGTAAGCATGTTTGATCGATAATCGATTAGGCGACATGCCGCCGGAGCTAATGGTTCGAAGAATTGTTCGAAATGGTATTTCCATAAAGGTTGGTGGTCAAAAGTCTTTGACAAAGGTGCAGCAGTGGGGGATTTTTGATAGAAAAATACGTCCAAAAAAGCAAGTTTCTTTCAAAGCCTATTACTAATTTCTGCAATATAATCATTGTACGCATTTTTTTCCAGTCAGAATTGAGATAAAATTTGACTCAGATATACTAATTAAATTAATATTATTCATCAAAGCAAAATATATTCACCGAAGTGTAAAATTTTTATTTCTCATGCAAATAACGATAGGCCCGAACATTTGTTGTGAAATCATTGCTCTTGTTCCGGTTTGATAAAAACCTTTACATATAATAACAAACTAAAACACTCCATTCATGGAAACAGTTATTAAGTAAACAATCAAATCTGGTGAAATGGGTAGCATTTTATTGAAATGTCTGTTTGCATACAAAATAACTCATGAAGGGGTTGACCGATTTGCAATAGAAAACATTCCAAGCATGCTTGAGCCAGTTCGTCTAGTTTGTCATTTTTTTTTTCCGGCAAAACGTTTTAATATTTTTAAATAAGAAATCATGTAGTTATTAGTTCATGAAACTGTAGTTAGCCTATTGCTTAACACCATCACATTCAGTCATCACTCAGTTGGTGAGTTTTGGTTACAAAATTTGTCGCACAAACAGAACTCAACATAAGTTAAGCAAACAACACGAGCCAAAGCAATCAACGTCAAGTACCCAATATGCAAACAATAATTATAGCGCCCTTCTCAGTTCTCATCTTCTACCGGCCACGAGCCGTTGCGATTCGATGTAAGTATCATGCATTCGAATCGCATCATTATACTTAAGTTGACCATAAACAACCTCATCGATGGCCATCATTGCCATCATAGCTCTTATGAGCCGCATATTGTAGAACCACGACTCATTTCTAACATGGCACATGTGTCAAACGGTTTGTGTGTAGCAAACAACACAGAAGACATCGCCGATCGAACTGCGTTTAGGCAAGAGCCAATATTGGTATACCACACGCATCAGCTTTTGGCATTGCTCAACTATTGGCCATCCGGTGCGGGGGGATGCGTCGTGCTTCTTACTTGCGCTCCATCAGAATCATCTGCTTGAACGATGATGACCGATGGACATTAGGGTGATAATGAAACTTGTGCGGGACAAATACATCTAAAATAAACCAAGAAAGGTCCAATGCATTCATGTGTTATCCCTAGTTTCATAAGATTGAACAATTTCTTCGCTGATTGGTGTTTATCGATCCACTTTAACCGGGATTTGGGCCAAATTTGGACAATCGGCCCTAAGAAATCTTCATCATTTTTTTTTTTACCAAATAAAAACATTCCAATTCGGCTCTGATTTCTCAATGCCCCGATTTTTTAAATGTAACACATTTGAAAAACAGTTCTACCCTATTGAACCTCCTCTGCACATTCGATCGTTTATTGTTTTTGGTGGGTGACTGAGCAAACAGTCAATCGCATAAGTTTGCCGAGTAGTTTGTTTAACTTATTTCGAGATGGATGCGACTCTTGGAAGACTTTAAAGCCGTTTGCTATTTTTGGAACGTAAAAATATTGATATCAGCAGCGCATGGATATGTGGCATGGATCTAACAACACAACATTCCAATGTTCTCATAGACGTGCAAATTTTATTCGCAGTACAAATAGCACTTGGTATCAAACAATTCAATGCCACAATCCACCACGTGGCGGCCAAATTAAGAATATATCAAAGTAGGTTTTTTTCTTTTTCCAAGGGTGATTTTATTCTTAGGCGATTATCTGGCACTTAATTTTCGTAGCGACTCAAAATAAGTGGAGATCTGAGATGTGAAGATCGAAGTAGGTTGTTAGGCGGAATGGATGCGAAAAAAAAATTGAAAAAAAAATTCGTTGTGAACAGTGAAATGAAATTTGTTATTTAAAAAAAAACACGTGTCTACTTTTCATATCCATGTTACCTAATTGTAGAAAAATGTATGAATGTATGTTTCGTGTATGTATTTTTTACCACATTGTCTATAAATAGCAGAGTATAAAATATTCACCTTCACGAAGCAACTACGGGTCGAAAATTGACAAACGTCCCATGACTATTCAAAACATAAAATGGCTTACTCAGTTTTCTTCTTTGCAAATTCATTCATTTGATTGGTACTGAGAATGGTCACTGCGTTTAAAAAAATCATAATTGGCCTTGATTTAGTTGACTTTTGGCACTAAAATTGTCCCGCAGTTAAACGTCGGGGTCAGATCTATGTGAGTAAGGCCGATACAAATATTAAAAACAATTATGTCTTCCCCCCCCCCCTCGGATTTTTTTGCCCCAAAAAAATATTTTGAGGGGGCAACAAAACAAATCCTTTTTCAGCTTTGCTGCAGCGCAGCATGCGTGAAAAAATAAAAATGACAGTTGTGCGTTGCTTCCGTATCGAATGGTGTGCCCTTGAAAACGCGAGTACTTTGAAAATTGGATTCCGTCAGACCTTAAGGATTTTCCATTAGATAAAAACATTTTTTCAATAATCTTTGCAGATGTCTGGAAAAACAAATTAGTAAAGATTGTGCCAAGTTACTAAAAAGTTAACTTTACTACATTTTTCATAGAAAAACACACATTTTAATAAAACCTCTGCATGCAGGATAAAAAGCGCCCATCTGATGTGCTTGATTATGGATGTCATAGTTTGAGAAGGGCATGTGCCAATATTATTTTTAAATAATAATTTATTTTTTTATTTTTAAATAATTAACAATTAAAAAGTAAAAAAGTAAGAATTGAAAAATGAGAAAATAAAAATGAAAGTGATGAGTGAGAAGTTATGAGTGATGAAAAGTGAGAAGTAGGAATTGAGAGTTCCACTAAAAAGCCCTCAATAGTTTGATAATCAATCGTGAATTGTAAGCTGAGATTTGGGATTTGGAGAGAACTAAGGAGTGAGATGGGAGAAGCGCGAAAAAATAATGAGTATTGAGTAGTGAGAAGCGATAGGAGAGCATCCATATATTACGTAACGCTTAGAGGAGGGAAGTAGGGATTGCCCGAAGTGTGACATAATTAATGGATCTCCCCTAAGCAAGCAGTAAGAAGTGCGAAATAAGATGTGATCAGTGAAAAAGCAAGTAGTGAGGTGAGAAGTAATAAGCGAGATACTTTGGGTGAGAAATGAGCAGTAAAAAAGCATGAAGAGGAATATGACAATTGACAAGTGTGATGTGAGAAGTGAGAAACGAGTCGTGAGAGGTGCAAGGTACAAGGAGTGAAATTGCAGAATAGAGAAAAAAAAAGCGAGAAGAGAGACGAAGGGAGAGTAGTAAATAGTATGGAGACTATTCAGAATAGCTTTTTTCAGCATAGATTTTCGGTCATCCAAGAAATCCCTGGAGTTAGGTCCTCCGATCTACACGCGTAACTAAAGATCCATCGGACTGTTTTAAATGTGGTACATGCCCTTTTGGATGTGAAGAATAGAATAAGTCAACGGCAGAGGTTTTTAGTCATCCAAGAAATCCCTGGACTTAGGTCCTCAGATCTACACGCGTAATCAAAGATCAATCGGACTGTTTCAATTATGGCACATGTCCTTCTGGTTGTGTAGAATAGAATGAGCCAAACTAAGAGATTCTAGGTCATTCAAGAAATCCCTGGAGTTGGGCCTTAAGATCTACACGCGACACTAAAGATGTATCGGATTGTTTTAAATGTGGTACATGCCCTTTTGGATGTGTAGAATAGAATATGTCAACAGCAGAAGTTTTCGGTCATCCAAGAAATTCCTGGAGTTAGGTCCTCAGATCTACACGCATAACTAAAGATCAATCAAACTGTTTTAAATGTGGTACGTGACCTTTTGGATATAAAGAATAGAATAAGTCAACGGCAGAAGTTCTCGGTCATCCAAGAAATTCCTGGAGTTAGGCCTTAAGATCTACTTGCGTCATTAAAGATGTATCGGGCTGGTTTAAATGTGGTACATGCCTTTTTGGATGTGTAGAATATAATAAGTCAACGGCAGAGGTTTTCGGGCATCCAAAAAATCCCTGGGGTTAGATCCTCAGATCTACACGCGTAAGTAAAGATCAATCGGACTGTTTTAAATGTGGTACGTGACCTTTCGGATGCGAAGAACAGCAAAAGTCGACGGCAGAGGTTCTCGGTCATCCAAGAAATCCCTGCAGTTAGGTCCTCAGATCTGCACGCGTAACTAAAGTTCAGTCGGACTGTTTCAATTATGGCACATGTCCTTTTGGATGGTTAGAATAGAATGAGCCATCGTAAGAGATTCTGGGTCATCCAAGAAACTCTTGGAGTTAGGTCTTAAGATCTACACGCGACACTAAAGATGTACCGGGCTGTTTTAAATGTGATACACGCCCTTTGTGGATGTGTAGAATAGAATAAGTCAGCGGCAGAGGTTCTTGATCATCCAAGAAATCCCTTGAGATTGGCACACAGGTCTGCACGAGTAACCGAAGATAAATCGATCGATTTTAAATGTGGTACATGCCCATTTTAAATGGGAAAATGGTAAATGCATCATGAAACAATCATGATTATCCTTAAACAATTGAAAAATGCTCTTTAAAAAAATCTGATCATTTTTCCTCAAATTATTGAACAAATTACCTTGGAATATATAAAATGCTCCGTAAACATTTGAAAAGTGTACCGTAGAAACGAAAAAAATGTACCGTAAACAATTGAAAATGCTCCTAAGAAAAACAAAGATTTGCTATTTAACTAATGATAATTGCGCAGTATATTGATATAAGAATTATTGTGAAATAGTTGAAAAAGTACCTTGAAATTGGCTATCATAAAGTAGAATCTTATGCACCATTGTATAGCCCCTGGAGTATGATGCTGATTGTTTTGCTTGGTAACCCTATTCAACAGAAAAATGCTCCGAAAACTAAGGAAAATGCTCCCTAAAAAGAAGAAATACTCCTTAAACCAATAAAAAATGCTCCTTAACCTGAGAAAATGCTCCTTAAACTAAAAACAGTGCTCCGTAAAAATGAGATGCTCCATAAACTTATACAAAATGTCGTCTTAGCCTACAAGCAATTCAAAGCATTGTTGAAGAAATTGTGCACCAGACTGCTCATAGACAAACAGACGTCCCATACAACTGCACATCGCATAAACATGCTTGACGATACGAATTTCATTGAAATCACATTGCATATAATGCTAATAGGTTTATTCATCAATTTCCCTGCATAACCACAAAAGATATCTTAGTTACAAGATAAATATTGTCGCTTCGGTTCCCTTTGTTCTGCTGTCCGAAACATGTTGGGTACCGAACTGTCAAATTGTATGTATTTTTCCTTCATTGACTTTAATACCCTATCCTCGCCAGCAAAAGATGTTCCGGACAGCCACGACCATTTTTATCTTGTAACTTGAATATCTCTTATAACCACCCACGGCTTGAGGAACTCGAAATTGTCGAAATCTGCGCTTACAAAATTTTCTAAGGAGCATTTTCAATTGTTTACGGTACATTTTTTTCGTTTTTACGGTACACTTTTCAAATGTTTACGGAGCATTTTATATATTTCAAGGTAATTTGTTCAATAATTTAAGGAAAAATTATCAGTTTTTTAAGGAGCATTTTTCAATTGTTTAAGGATAATTTCATCTGTTTTAATGGACAATTTTTGAGCTGCCATTTTAAATTATTGAATATGATGTATCTACGGCATAGGTTGTCGGTTATCCAAGACATACCTAGAGCAAGGCCTTAAGATCTACTACAACACAAAAGAGAATTGCCCTTTGTGGTGCATAGGTACAGGGCATGTATCATATTTGAAATAATCCAATTGCTGTATGGTTACTTATGTAGATCTAAACGCCTTATTCCAGGGATTTTTTGCACAACCAAGAATTCATACTATTCTATTCTATGCATCCCAAAGGGCATGCTCCATATATGAAACAATCCAAGTAACCTTTGGTTACGCATGTAGACTAGACGCATGTAGATCAAAAACACTGGCGGAGCCAGCTATTGTTATTTGGTGGGGCACCGCTTGGTGCAAGAATAATAGCCGTTGAGAATAATTTTGTGATTGCATCGTGTGGTGCCCCACCTCTGTCTCCGCCAGTGATCAAAAATCTATGCTGAGTACGCGTTCTACTCTATGTTTCATGAAGGGCATAAGTCGGTTTTGGCACAATCCATTTGATCTATAGTTACGCATGTAGATCTAAGAGCTTATTCCAGAAAGGCACCAAGGCACGCTCTTGCCTCATGTTCTGTTCAGGATGCATCTCTGATCCAAGTAATCTTTGGTTCCGCATGTAGATCCAAAGGCCTATTCCATGGATTTCTTGGACGACCTAGAATCTATACTGGGTACGCATTCTATTCTATGTGTCATAAAGGGCATGTACCATGTTTAAAACAATCCGATCGATTTTTTGATGCTCCTATAGACCTTATGGCCTTGATCCAGAGATTTCTTGGATCATCAAGAAACTATGATGTGAACACTTTCTATTCTACGTATAACAAAGGGCATATATCACATTCGAAGCAGTCCAATAGATCGTTGGTTACTCATGTAGGCCTTAAGGCCACTCCAGGAATTTCTTGGAAGCGTGATACATGTACCGTGAACAGAAAATCGTGATTTGGCTCCGTAATGCACAAAGTTACATGCGCCCACCAAATAAGTTGAAGAATAAATATATCTTGTATTCATACATCAACTAGATACACGTAAATTTAGCAAAAAAAAAAATGTTTCATAAGCTTTCATTGCAGTGGATACGAGAATATGACTTATATTGGATAAATTGATACTTGATTCTTCTGTCAGTCCACTGCTGTTTGTTTACATTTTTTGGCTGGCGCGTTTCAACCCGCATGGTTTTAATTTGCACGAAAATGCAGCGCTTCAGAAAAAAACGCTTTCTCGGAATATAATTGGTTTTTCGTCCAAATTTTTATTCCGTATTATAGATGATAAGTTAAATTAGTGGTTGAACATTAAAAGTACATAATTTCGACCATTATCATCGTTAAATTCGAAGATTTGCTTAGAGGGCACATTGAACGTTTCTCCCCTATTCATGCATTTCTTGAAACTCATAAGTGCTTCTAAACAATACTATCAAAACATATTTCAATATATACGACCAACAACGAAACATTTTTAAAATAGAAGATTTAAAATGCAGAAGATTTGATGAGATATAATCTACTGTCGAAGAATCATGCATCAAATGGCAATTCAATGAAACGGTAGATAGAATAGACATTACAAAAAAAGAATTCAATCCAGTGATTAGATAGACACGTTTATGCGAGTAACTTCAATTTATCAGGCTAAATTTTAAAATTTCGCATTGTTAAAGTGCTACTATCTTGGAATAGTTCTATTTCCTGAATTACATGCACCACATAATATTATAAACTCCAGAACAGGTTACGTAATAGTACCCACGAAGGGTTGTATGACATTCGCCAGAAAGTCATTTGCCAGAAGGCCTTTTGCCAGAATCAATTTGCCAGAATGGACCATTCCCCAGAAAGTCGTTTGCCAGAATGTACCATTCCCCAGAATGCACCATTCCCCAGAATTGGTCGTCACTAATTTGCCATGCGCGCGTTTGCCCAGTATGCGCAATAATTCTTAACGCCATGAATAGGCATAACTATGAACAGCGTTAAAAGAGAGGGTCATTTGGAATAAGGGACATTTTTTTAAATTTTGCTTTGTTGTTGTTGTATAGTTGTTTTCTACTGAGGAATAAAACACCGCACCGGTCGATAATAGAATTGAAAATAACTAATCTGTACATAAGACGTATGCATACATAAGCCGAGTATAATAACTTGCCTGGATTAAGGCAAAAATGGCGGATGTGATCCTTTCTTTCAAATAGGTGTTTGCCCGGATTAAGGCAATGGTGGGTGTGATCCCTTCTTCCAAAATAGGTGCTTACCCGGATTAAAGTAATGGTAGATGTGAATTCTTCTTTAAAAATAAGCGTTTGCCCAAATCAACGCAATGGTTGATGTAATTCCTTCTTTAAAAGTAGGCGCTTGCCCGGATTATGGCAATGGTGGATGTGATCCCTTCTTTAAAAGCAGGCGCTTGCCGGGATTAAGGCAACGGTGGATGTGAACCCTTCTTTGAAAATAGGCGATTGCCAAAATTAAAACAATGGTCGATATGATCCCATCTTCAAAAGAAGGCGCTTTTCCGGATAAGGGTAATTGTGCATGTAATTCATTCTTTAAAAGAAGGCGCTTGCTCAGATTAAGGCAATGGTGGATGTGGTCCCTTCTTTAAAAGTAGGCGTTTGCCTCAAATGAAGTAAAAAGTAGGCGCTTGTCCAAATTAAAGCAAAAGTGGATCCCTTCTTTGAAAATAGGCGTTTGTCAGAAATGAAGCAATGGTGGATATGATCCATTTATTTAAAAAAGGTGCTTGCTCCGATTAAGGCAAGGATAGATGTTATCCCGGTGTCCTCCTTAGCCTAGCGATAAGATGCTCGGTTATAAAGCAAGACTATGCTGAGGGTGACTGGGTTCGATTCCCGGTGCCGGTCTAGGCAATTTTCGGTTTGGAAATTGTCTGGACTTCCCTGGGCATAAAAGTCTCATCGTGTTAGCCTCATGATATACGAATGCAAAAATGGTAACTTGACTTAGAAACTTCAAGGTTAATAACTGTGGAAGTACTAAATGAACACTAAACAGTGAGGCGGCTTTGTCCCAGTGGGGATGTAATGCCAATGAAGAAGAAGATGTTATCCCTTCTTCAAACGTAGGTAGTTGCCCGTGTCCGTGTTAGAATATGTCAATTGTGGATATGATTCCTTCTTTAGAAATAGACATTTTGCCTAGACTTGTAGATATAACTTTTTCAATGAAAGCAAATGGCGTCTAGTATGACTTAAACTGATATTATCCAATTGTAGATATGATTTAATTTTGAAATGAAGTCTGCGTGACGTAATTATGGCTTTAAGTCTGCGAAAACGTAATTATAGCTTTAAGCTGTCTACACAAAGACTGCTCTGAGGACGGGTTGTATTTCTATTCGAACAAACTTAAAGATCAACATTCGGAAACCTCAAAATAGCTTCAAAGGCTAAAGATCGCAACTGTATGTTGTGCGAGGCTCGGGATAACGTAGATGATATGGTCCAATGTGACAATTGCGACCTATCGTTGCACTGGAGTGACAAAAAGCGTCAAAGAATCTTCGTTGATGTTACTCCAAAAAATTTCTCGACGTTTCATGCATTTTTAAGTCATTTGGCATCGAAAACAAAAATTCGATTTTCGACTTTTCTTTTAGTTCCCCCTTGGAAAAATTTTCATGCGTAAAAATTTCAAAACTTTGATGAATTTTAATCATGTCCGATTGCGCTCAAATTTTGCATAGGATCATATTTTGGGGTAATGAAACTTGTGAGCAATATCGTTTTTTGAAATTCGAAAATGTCTTTTCATTGGCACCCTACTGCAGGTACCAAAACATTCTAAGAAGGTTCCAGCCAAAAAGACGGGAGCTGTTGAACCCAATTTCGAAGGATCGTTGGAACTACTACAACAGGAGAAGAGCGAAAAGGTTAAGCGACTGAAGGACGAAAAAATCCTCCATGAAAATCGGCTGGAAATTGAGCGAGAAATCATGCGAAGGAAACGGTTGCAGCAGCGAATAGCCAGAAGAGTCGGACGATGAAGGAGACGAATATACCCGTGCTGTAAAGATTGGTTGAAGGGAAGGAAGGGAGGAAATGTATAGATCGGTCATCGGACCGGATATAGTCTGCATACCGTATCGAACGACAACGCAAAAATATCCACAAGGCCACATGGAGATCACCTAATCAAGAAACGGAAAACCAAATCGACCACGTTCTAATCGACGGTAAATTATTCTCCGACATCACGAACGTCCGCACTTACCGCAGTGCGAATATTGAATCCGACCACTACCTCGTTGCAGTATGCCTGCGCTCAAAACTCTCGACGGTGTACAATACGCGTCGGAGTCGTCCGCCGCGGCTAAACATTGGGCGGCTACAAGACGGTAGACTAGCCCAAGACTATGCGCAGCAGCTGGAAGTGGCACTCCCAACGGAAGAGCAGCTAGGCGCAGCATCTCTTGAAGATGGCTGGAGAGATATTCGATCCGCCATTGGAAGCACCGCAACCGCTGCACTAGGCACGGTGGCTCCGGATCAGAGAAACGACTGATATGACGGCGAATGTGAGCAGTTAGTTGAGGAGAAGAATGCAGCATGGGCGAGATTGCTGCAACACCGCACGAGGGCGAACGAGGCACGATATAAACAGGCGCGGAACAGACAAAACTCGATTTTCGGAGGAAAAACTCAAAGGTGCAGCCCAATCGGGTTGTACGCAAAGGTGACGTAGGACTACGTAGCTATTCGAAATTGATGGTAATAATAATTTGTGTCGTTTTATTAACATTGAGCAAACTGCTTGGAGGCCAACTGAATCAAGAAGTCGAATGGTTGTTCCCAGTCGGGTGGACTTTGAGTCTCTAACCTTGGAATTAAGATGACTCATCGGTCGCTGAAGCCATTCGACTGGCTTTCAGTCGGGGACATCACAATCCTTACTTTGCCATGTACGCTTACATCGCGGGCGAAAACCAAACGTTTCAAATAAATATATTTGCGTTTGGTTTCACGCCACTTCTGATTCTGCTTATTTTTCCTTTATTTCGGCCATTTTTGAGGATGGTGTCCTCCAAAATGGTCTTTATACAAAAGAAGGTTGATCTGACAATCCGATATGAACTTTCTTCAAAGTGCAAAACTCAATCGTAACTAGCAAATTTGATAGTGCGGCGAAGAGAAATGATGCAATTAATTTGAACGGATGGAATCACTAACAGCAACCAAGCTACCACGTTTAACCCGATGCCGCCGAAACAATCAATTTTCGCAATTAATTCTTTCTTTCCATAAAATGCTGGTCCTGAGAAGAATCAATTTTCTTTTCCCAATGCGTCTTTCCAATAACTAACTGCATCCAAACGTTTGTCAGCACCCTGCGTTGAAATTGTCAAACCGCCACTTTATGATTTTGCGCCAAGCCTTCACTATTTGGAATAAATTTTCAGCATTGCCACTGCTAACCACGCCTTCGTGCTGCTGTATCCGCTTCGCTGCATCACATTTTGTCCAACCGCTCATTATACAAAAGATTGATCCGAAATAATCTTTCTTCAAAGTACAAAACTCAATCGTAAATAGCGAATTTGATAGTCCGTCGGAGGGAGATGATGCAGTAAATTTGAATGGATGGGATCACTAACAGCAACCAAACTACCACGCCAAACCCGATACCACCGAAACAGTCCATTAACGCAATTAACTCTTTCTTTCCATAAAATGTTGTTGTTGAGAAGAACCAATTTTCTTTTCCCAATGCGCCTTTCCAATAACTAACTGCATCTAATCGCTTGTCGAACCCTTGCGTTGCAACTGTCCGACCGCCACTTGATGATTTTTCGCTCAGCCTCTAAAATTTGAAATAAATTTTCAGCATTGCCACACTGCCACCCACTCCTTCGTGCTGCTGTGTCCGTTCCGCTACTCGAATGTCAAACCGCTCGAATCAAAATGGCTCGCGCGCGCCGGACAGCAGCTTTCTTGTATTCAATAGATTAAGCCCGTTAGCCCCGCCCCTTTGTGAGCTGATATGGGTGTAAATAAAATGTGCACTCATAACGATTAATGAAGGGGCGGGGCTAATGGAATTACTTCATTAGATATAAGAAAGCTGGTTTTCGGCGCACGCGAGTCATTTTGATGGAAATTCCGCAGACAATGTCAGAGAATGTTATTTGCCACTGCCTTGCAAGCGGAAAAAAGGCAAAAATTAATGAGATTTTAAAAAAATAGGTTTTACGTAAAACAAATCAAAACAAGGCACATAAAAATAATAATAATAATAACAATAATTAGAATTGAAGTTGGAGGGCCAAGCCGGCCGATCACTGTACATGTTTAAAAAATAATTGTAGAACAAAAAATGTTTAAATAAAGAAGAATTTTACTACTACTACGCGCGCGAGCCATTTCGATCGAGATTCCGCAGACAACGGGCCGTTCGAAGAATGACAAATTCTAAGAATCCTATGAAATTTTCTCGATTCTGAATTTGGTTATGAGATGTAGTTTGTCTAAGATGCGTTTTGTTGCTAGGAATAACAACAGAAATTTCACTCAAGACGAAGCTTCACAAAACATTATCTTAACATTACAAAAGACAACATTTTATACAAAAGAAGGTTGTTCCGACTATCCGAAATAATCTTTCTTCAAAGTACAAAACTCAATCGTAAATAGCAAATTTGATAGCTCCTCGAAGATGCAGTAAATTTGAATGGATGGAATCACTAACAGCCACCAAGCTACCACGCCAAACCCGATGCCACCGAAGCAATCCATTTTCGCAATTAACTCTTTCTTTCCATAAACTGTTGGTCCTGAGAAGAACCGTTTTTCATTTCCCAATGCGACTTTCCAATAACTAATTGCATCCAAAACGCTTGGAGGCACCTTCCGATGAAACTGTCCTACCGCCACTTTATGATTTTTCGCTAAGCCTCCAAAATTTGGAATAAATTTTCCACATAGCCACTGCCACCCACGCCTTCATGCTGCTGTGTCCGCTCCGCTGCATCGAATGTCGAACCGCTGTTTGTGGAATCCCGATCAAAACGGCAGCAGCTTTCTTGTATTTAATAAATTAAGCCCGTTAGCCCCGCCCCTTTGTGAATGATATGGGTGCAAATAAAATGTGCACTCATAACGATTAATGAAGGGGCGGGGCTAATGGAATTACTTCATTAGATATAAGAAAGCTGGTTTTCAGCGCGCGCGAGCCATTTTGATGGAAAATCCGCAGACAATGTCGGAGAATGTTATTTGCCACTGCCTTGCAAGCGGGGAAAATGCAAAAATTAATGAGATTTTAAAAAAATAGGTTTTACGTAAAACAAATCAAAACAAGACACGTTACATTTTTAGCGAAGAGTCCTAGTTGGAAAATGTATCACAAATGAAAAAAAAATTGTTTTGCACTTTTTTTCCCAAGCAATTTTGTCAAAAATCCAAAAACCAAATATATAAGAAAGGCGAAGTATTTTTCACGCTAATCACGCTATAATCTAACACATGAGATTCAAAATAATTATTACCATTGGGAAAAAGTATATCTTTGTCGTCATTTTTCAACGAATTATAACTGAAAGTCCATCTTCCACTCTCAAATTGACTTTTCAATTTTTATGGCTCAAATTCATCTGGGGGATTACTAGGTAGTAAATATAGTCACTACATGGGAAATAATAAGTAGAGCTCTTGTTAATAAACAGAAAAACATATAATTTGTTGGTGGCAATATAATTTATAGCCTTATAAATGGTTAAACCGCTTTTTGCGGAATCCAGATCAAAATGGGTCGAGCGCTGGAAAGCAGCTTTCTTGTATTCAATAAATTAAACCCGTAAATTTGAATGGATGCAATCACTAACAGAAACCAAGCTTCCACGCCAAACGCCGATGCCACCGAAACAGTCCATTTTCGCAATTACCTCTTTCTTTTCATAAAATGTTGGTCCTGAGAAGAACCAATTTTCTTTTCCCAATTCCCATTCCAATAATTAACTGCATCCAATCGCTTGTCGACACCTTGCGTTGCAACTGTCCGACCGCCACTTGATGATTTTTCGCTAAGCCTCCAAAGGGTGAAATAATTTTTCAGCATTGCCACACTGCCACCCATTCCTTCGTGCTGCTGTGTCCGCTCCGCTGCATCGAATGTCGAACCGCTCTCTGTGGAATCCAGATCAAAATGGCTCGCGCGCGCCGAACAGCAGCTTTCTTGTATTTAATAAATTAAGCCCGTTAGCCCCGCCCCTTTGTGAGTTGATATGGGTGTAAATATAATGTGCACTCATAACGATTAATGATATAATAGGTATAAGAAAGCTACTTTTCGGCGCGCGCGAGCCATTTCGATCGGGATTCCGCAGACAACGGACCCGACAACGCAGAATGACAAATTCTAAGAATCCTATGAAATTTTCTCGATTCTGAATTTGGTTATGAGATGTTGTTTATCTTAGATGCGTATTGTTACGAGGAATAACAGCAGAAATTTCATTCAAGACGAAGTTTCTCCATATTACCAAACATTATCTCTTGGCATCTGTCTGTCCGAGCGACGTTCACCGATGGGTAATTGCTGTAGAAAGTTTCCACTGAGGTGGCGTCTTCATTGATTTTATACAAAAGAAGGTTGATCCGACTATCCGAAATAAACTTTCTTCAAAGTGCAAAACTCAATCGTAAATAGCGAATTTGATAGCGCGTTGGAGGGAGATGATGTAGTGAATTTTAATGGATGGAATCACTAACAGCAACCAAGCTACCACGCCAAACTCGATGCCACCGAAACAGTCCATTTTCGAAGTTAACTATTTCTTTTCATAATATGTTGGTCCTGAGAAGAACCAATTTTCTTTTCCCAATGTTCCTTTCCAACTAACTGACACCACAATTTGTAATAAATTTTCAGCATCGGCACTGGCGGTGCGGGATCGTCACAGTGCTATTTTTATGGTCAACCTTTTCTTCATATGAAATTCTGGTTCGTTGTGGTTGAATGATCTGCAGCAACACATCGAGCACCACCACCACCAATGCGATGGATTTTCTTTGAAAATGTTATTAGCGCCTCCGTGATGCTGTGTCCGCTCCGCTACGATCGCTTTGATGCGTCTGCTATGCGTAAAATCTTGTTCAAACTGAGGATTAGATCCAAACCCGCAAATGATTAATTTTTGATATCTGTGCTAGTGATGCATGTACGTGATTGGTTAGTTTACCTATTTCTAAACATTTTATCAATTATCAATAATAAATAGTTAAAAATCAGTATTTTCAAATAAATGCAAAGAAGCGTTGACTCATCCTTGATCGAATGATCCAAAAAAATTGAAAATCCATCGAGAAACGGCTTAGATATTAAAGTTTAAAGTCTATCATATTTTCGTGACGGTCCCCGATTTTCGCAATCGTAAAGTGTACCCCAACATAGAAAACACAGACGTAGTCCTACGTCAAAAGCGTCAGCAGGAAGATCGAGACCGTGAAGAGACGGAGCAACTGTACCGCGCTAATAACACATGAAAGTTCTATGAGAAGTTGAACCGTTCACGTAAGGGCCTCGTGCCACAGCCTGATATGTGTAAGGACATAAACGGGAACCTTCTTATGAACGAGCGTGAGATGATCCAAAGGTGGCGGCAGCACTACAAAGAGCACCTGAATGGTGATATGGCAGACGAAGATGGCGGTATGGTGATGGACCTGGGGAATGTCGGACAGTAACCCGGTTGAGATGGTTCTTGACAACGATCCGACGGGCACAAGGAGGCGAGGTGTGCAGCGGGCAAGGTGGATCGATCAGGTGGAAGATGACTTGCGGACCCTCCGTAGACTGCGTGGTTGGCGAAGTGTAATTATGGACCGAGCCGAATAGAGAAGACTCTTATATACCGCACAGGCCACTTCGGCCTTGGTCTGAATAAATAATAACAATAATGATCTTATTTTTCATATTATACTATAAACATAACAAAATTTCTCGCCGAACGCAACTTGTTTAAAAAATCGGTTTCTATAGGAAACAACTAAACAAGATTCTGCGTCGAATGCAATCCGTCTAAGTGCTAAAAAAATGAGCAAGACTTTTTGCACTTTTTTTCACAATAAATAGTATTTTGACCAAAATTCTAAGCCCATCGTCCGATCTGGCCAATTTTCAATGGGATATTTTGCGTCGAATGCAATTTAATTTGAACAAATCAAGTGAGGAAAATTGCCTGAAAAATAATTGACATTTTTTTACGTATAACGATTTTTTCGTATAAATTTGTATTTTGGCCTTAACTTTCGATCCCATAGTCCGATCAAGTTACGGTGGGGTGCCGACAACCGACCAGTGCAGGGAACCGACCACCTTCCCCTACCATATGTATAATGGAAAACGAAATGGTCCCAGAATAATTTTCAAAATAATAATGAGTTTTAGAACGTTGGCAAGTTCTAAACTAACACTAAATACGGTTAAGGGCAGTGCAAGTTTTATATTTTTGTTCAATTTTTTTCCGCTGCAGTATTTTGCAACATTATTGTCATTTTATTACAATTGAAGGATGTTTCCACTTTGATTACGCTTTTTAGATTGCAAGAGAGTTAGCAAAGATTGTGCTTTCTGGATAGTTGCACCACAGTGAAACTAGCTGTGCTGCTTTGGTAGCGCTTGTAGATGCGCATCCAGGTCTTAAGAAGCGTAAAACGTTTTTTTTTCAGGACCATTATTTGAAATGGAAGAGAGCGGATTATAAATATATTTGCTTAAAACTAGAAACCCCTTGGGATGTGAGTTCTGGAAGCATTGAGTTTAGTCAGAATAATTTGCTGATTAAAATTTATGTACTTGGCGGCGTTAATTTACTCGGGACGATCAGTTGAACTAGATATAACGGAATCTGAGAGATATAGAAAATTTAATATCGCATGCTAGAAAATTATCCTGAAGTTCATTTTGGTATTCACAGACTTAGTAGTCATAGAAAGATTACCTGATGGATCAGTTATTTCAGAACTTACAAAATAATAAAGTTGCTGGTTTGCACAAAGGCGTCTGAAAAGGCTTATAAAAGGCATGTTGAGAAAAATGTATGTCAAAAAAATATTTTCTCCTCACCCTTTAAAATATAAAAGAGGTGATAGTCTATATGACTTAAAACGAATACAAAAGTCTACGGACATAAAATCAAACGAATTATAATTGTAAGACCATTACAAAATACAATACTGCCGATAAAGAAGAGCGCAAACATGCATGATTGTAAACACCACTGGAGTATAAATAGAAATAGGTGAACATATGACCTGCGATGCCGGTCCAGTTAGCTGGGTGGTACACAAAAGAAAGCATCACCCAAACAGAAAGAAGAATAAGAAGACAAATATTTCGCGCTGTGAAAATTTCGTTTTTTTTAATAATATTTTATATTACATGATATTTCAGAATTTTAGAATTAAGGATATTGAGCATCTATATATCTACAAAAAAGAAACTTCTAATGAGGAAGATAATATTCGAAAGTTACAATGGATACATATTACAGCAATGCGTTGTCCTATAATCGAACGCAGAGGAGATAATGGCAGAAGTCTCAACTGAAGTTTAAACTCGGCATAATAAGAACTAGGATTTGTTACCCATTGAGGTGCTTAAGTTTATTTTGCTGTGCCCTTTTAAATTTTTCTTTTGTAAGCTATATATTCATTTCGTCAATTGTAAGAAAACTCATATTGATTTGGAGTCACACACTTTGAAAAGTAATATTTATGATCGCTAAACCAACTTCGATTAGCATGCAACAAAAATACACAAGTAGGAGATGGGCGATGACTATTGGCTTGATTTTAGGTGTCCATGGATCATGCAGCAGCCGGGAGTGCCAGGAGCATCGTGGTTCCAAATCTGTTCCAATCAAACAACAACGAATGAAAAATGATCAAAGCCAATTAGAGAAGTGTTAGCGGGTCTTTATCTCGAATATGGGAAGGAGGGGCATAGCCCTAGCTAAGCATAGACTGCTTTTATGCCTTAGCTATAACGATTTTCATTGGTGTTTCTACCTCACGCAACAGTTAAACAATATAGCCAGCTGATGCCATATTAAAATTAGAAAACATCTCAATCATATTGATAATATTCACATTTAAAAAAGGTGGTGATATTTCGTTGCCGGAAAACTCATGAGGCAAAAAGCCTTTTAGCCGGCAGCTCTTAGGGAACAACGTATCACGCGTCGGCGCATGCGTGGAGATGCGAGTACATTGTGTGAAATTTCAGTTTTTCCTACATTCCTATCTATTATTTTGACACTTTTTTCGCCTAACCTACATAATTTCACGTTTGCGTTTTGGGGACTCTTCCCCTACATGTATTTGTTACACATTTTTAAAACCGTTCATATTCGTCAATATTCGCCCATTTACTCCTCTATCCAAAGTCCCTAACGAATGCCATTCCCTTGTTGTTTTCTTCAAGGAAATGTTTGTTCTGCCATACCCGAGTAGACGAAAATAGCTCAATAATATCAAATGTTGATAAGATAGCAAAATGAGATATGGGCATGATTGATATAAGAGATAAAAGATCAGACGATAATATCAATATTTTACACTACAATATCATGAGAAGATCAAGTTATGCTATTTGTAATAAGTGATCAATATCATGTTCCATTAGTTTGTTCTTATCAATAGCATACCTTGATATTTAAATGGTGTTCTATTTTTCAATATTGTTGCCTGTTTTTTATCTCTTATATCATTCAAGTCCATATTATGTTTTGTTATTCTGTTCATAGCTTCTGCCCGGGTAGAAATAAAACATCACATAAGAACACATATTTCAACGCAAACATCGGCATCGTGCTAATTCAAATATTATAAATGCCCTTCCGTTTCTACTGTTATACTGTATTCCCTAACATCAACTAATCCGCAAGTTTTTCGGTTCTGCAAAACTAATATGAATTGCGTAAGAATCAAGATACTAAACTTTAAACAAGCTTGTGAAGCATGATTTTTTTATTTTTGATTTTTGTCTATTGGATATTTGTCTATATATGAGCCTCCCGAATAAACAAATGAAAAACAATACGCAAAACTGCTTCATGCTTATAAAAAAATCTAAATCTAATTTGGTTATCACTTTATACCTTTTTCCGAATAAAAACTCCAATCATAGGAACAATCTTTGTATCTCTATTTTAATATAATTCTTAGGCAACTAGCAATCAAATAATCGTTAAATTTCGGATCTCACAAACCAACGCAAGTATCCGGTTCGTTTCTAACGTTGCCAAAAACTTGAGAATCATTCCCGGACACATCACTTCCGCTTTCCGTTTTTATGTGGATTGAAATCGCACTATTATCGCCGATTTCTCATTGCTTCCAGCTCGATGCTTCACAGCCACATTGATTACGCGCTCAGCCTTGTATTAGCAAACAGCACGATTACAACATTCCCCGCTTCCAGGCTGTGTTGATTATATAGGAACAGGTGCGCAACGAGATTAGAATGCCACAGCCACATACGTACGCTCGATCCACGGGGGGTATCACTTTCACGAACACAATTTTATTGTGTTCTGCACTGGATTGCAATTATTATCCAATTTTCCGCCGATTTGCAACTCACACAATTTTCGAAACGACACACGGGCTCTCGGTGACTCGGATTCGCCGATTGTGGTTCAAGCGATCTTACGATCTGTTGGTCGGGTATCGCCGATCAGCTGCTGAATGTATACTACGCCAACAGACGGTCGCCTGGAACCGTGAGTCCCTCGAGCCTTCGCCGGAAATTTCCACCCGCAGTCCAGAACCGACGACGACAACGACGAGAAAATTTCGAACAACGAAAACCGTTCTTAGCTCCGATCAAAACACCGACAACCGAAAACGTTTGATTCGAAGACGTGCTGCGCTACCCATCCGCCTGATGGGGGAGTAAGAAACGTTTTGCGAGCGATTCGACGGCGACGTCTACGACCCGGTCGAGGGGTGGCGAGAGTTGCAATATAGTTCTTCTCGCGGCTAGTGAAACTGTCAAGCAGCGACTTAAATTTATAGGGCCCATAATTTGTGATGAAATGTCAATTCCAATCCCGGATGAA
>NW_026943351.1:0-9921 GCF_024139115.2 Armigeres subalbatus | reverse complement strand
TTCTACAAAAAAATTGTTGATAAAAGAAAAAGACAATTATATCACAAAACAGCACTAATGCTAGACTTGAATACCAATAGTGTATCAAAACCTCAAACCTCATTTATTTATACAAGGTAAATACAGGTAGTAGATTCCCAAAGTGCGTCTTGAATAGTTGAAACAATTTTTTTAATTTCATGTTCCATTTTCATGCATTATTTTATACTAGCTGACCCGTCGAACTTTGTCTCGCCCAAAATTAAATAGTAAGCACAAACATTTATTTTTGAATTCACAATTTAAATTTCGACGTTTGCTCTGCAATTCAATTTAAGTTGACCTTCTAAAACTTTTTTCTCAAGAAAAAAACGATAAAGTATTCTGAAGGGGCAAATACAGTCGCTAAACACACTTTTTCAATTTTTATCTTTTCCGCATGTCAACAAAATGTATTTCTTTGATTAAATTTATGAGCTATGAAGTAAATTGCTTGTTTTATTTGAATGGGTGCCCCACCTTCAGAAGAGGAGGGGTCTCTTTAATCATCATAGGAACCTTCCTCGACACCAAAAACCCCTGCATAAAAAACGCCGTGGACAGGTTCAGTAGTTTTCAAGTCCTTACAGAAATTATTTTTAGAGATTACTTTCGCCCATAAATTCATAACATGAAGATAGGAAATCAAGCAAACATGGGACTGTTATGAATTCATGGGCAGTTCATTTTGTTATACATAATCTTAGAATGTATCAGCTGATCCTGATAAAAATCAAGAGTTCCCTCGAAAAATGAACGATAGAAGCACGTTTTTGAAGGAAATTGTGGTTTTTCAGTTCAACTTTGTTGTTTGAAGGGGTGAAAATACGAATAAGGAGTGTCCAGCTCAGAAATAGAATCAAGAATTGCTGTGGCTCAGGAAACCACAATGAATCGGTTCGATGCAATGTATAATGCTTTGCTCAACCCAGTGCAAACTCAAACTCATCCAATTTCTTCAAATCTATTGCTGGGTCGCCAACAATATTGGATCCTGCTTGGTTGGTCACATATCCAACAAGTTAGCCTCTGGATCTTCCACAAAGGCAGAACTGTCGGCGCCAACAACGAAGCAAGAACTGTCATGCGGGCCATCAGGCAGTGTCGAGTGTCTTTCAGTGCTTTTGGTGAAAACTTGATTCTTACCCTGACACACCTGAGGAGCTGTTCCAAGCGATAGTCTCGCAAGCGTTGAGCATGGGGACTTACGGGTCGATCCGAACTCGCCGCCGAGTATTCTTGTACGAGGAGATTCACGAATTGTTCCATCTTGGAAGACAACAATCACTTCAAAGCATGAAGGCGTTGAAGAAAGGATTTCGGCTGTCCAGGACAAACTATGGGAGAAATGTATTCTTCACGAACAGATATTTGGTGAGGAAATTCAATTTATATATTAATAACTGTATTGAAAGATAATACGGTCACCTCTCCACATCTCGATACTGGAGCTGGAAGCGAGATACAGAGGAATCGAGGAATGGAAGAAAAGTTGAAACTAGATCGGTTACTAGATCGAAAAAAGCGCGTTAATTTTAAAAACGATAACAAAACAAACGTAATTTCTTGTTTTCAATGCGTTTGCCATTGCCCCAAAAGTGATCTAGTACCCTAAAGATTTTGATAAATCAACATAAGGAGTGAATCCTGATCAAAACATGACCAGGTCCGTACATCGAAATAGAGAAACCGTTTTGACTCAAATTCCGAAAATGGCTCATATTCCGAACACTCGCTTTAAATGGCCAATTGACCTTTATTCGTGTGATTTTTCCATTTGATATCGTCCAGATCTCTTAACCTTAGAGGATTACCGGTCTAACGAGCGTTTCGTAGATAGGCAGTTTGGTACGGCAGCAAACTCTTTCGGATCGGAGCGTTTTGCGGAGTCCAAAGCGTGACGTAATGATTTCCGCTATGATGCGTCTCCGATTGCGAAATGCGACTGATATAATCTGGCAAAAGACCTTAGGCGACGAAATATGAAGGCTAATCAAGATTGGAAGCTTGGAACATGGAACTGCAAGTCGCTAGGGTTTCGCAGGTTGCGACAGGATGATGTACCGGGATGAATAACATCCTGCAACTTCGACGTCGTGGCGCTGCAGTAGATTTGCTGGAAAGTGAAGAGACGGAGCAACTGTACCGCGCTAATAACAGAAAGTTCTAAGGTGAGAAGTTAAACCGTTTCACGTAGAAGGTCCACGCGCCATGCCTGATATGTGTAAGCGACATAAATGGACTTACCGCTGAACGATCGTAAGGTGATCCAAAGGTGGCGGCAAGGCACTACGAAGAACACCCAATGGCGATGTGCAGACGAAGACAAGACAGGAAGATTATCGACGAATCCCGGAGAATGCGCGCAGGACATAATTTTACCGGCATCCAGTTCTCCAGGAGGATAGTCCATTGAAGAACAACAAAGCCCCTGGGGTTGACCAACCACCATCTATCATTTAGTTGCTTAATATCTAAACAGGTTTCGAAGCCGCATCTTCTCTCCATCCTCGAATCACCCCACGCCGCTTACAAGTCGTTTTCGGCACCTTGGTCTGCCCATCTGCCGCTCGCTGCGCTCTCACGCCGTCTTGTACCTGTCGTTTTGATCGGAAGCGAACAACCATTAATTTTGTGAAGAGGTTACTGTCCGGCATTCTTTGCAACATGCCCAGCCGTTCCATCGTACTCTTCCAGCTTAGCTGCAAGGCCTTCTGATACCTGGCGTTCGCCGCTGTAGAGGCTGGACGAGGCTCGTGGTTCATTTTTCGCCGCCATTACACACCGTCTTCTTACGGTAACAATTCTGTACAAACCGGACTTATCAAAGGGGTCTTGTACATGACCCATTTGGTGCGGTGGCGAATCTTTTTCGACCGCAGCTCTTCTGGAGCCCGTAGTAGGCCCCGACTTCCACAGATGATGCGCCTTCGTATTTCACGATGACTAACAGTTGGCTTAATGAATTCCTGGACCACCTCGAAGGTATCCCGTTCGTTCATCGTAACACTGCTTCCCCAGGCTGGCCCTGTCGCGCTCGGTTCCGCCCACAAGCATGTACTTTGTCTTTGACGTATTCACCACCAGTCCAACTTTTGTTGTTTCGCCACGTTTCAGGCGGTGTACAGTTCTGCCACCTTTGCAAATGTTCGGGCCGACAATGTCCATGTGTCATCCGTAGCCAAATAAATTGACTGGATCTGTTGAAACCGTACCCCTGGCTTCAGTGTTACACCTGGACTCTCCGCATACACCTTCTAGCGCAATGTTGTTTCAAACAACAGGCGAAAGTCCATCACCTTGTTTTACTCTCCGGAGCGATTCGAACGAACTGGAGTGTTCACTCTGAAATCTTTACACAGTTTGCACACCATCCACCGTTGCTTTGATCAGTCTGGTAAGCTTCCCCAGGGAAGCTGTTCCCTGTCCATAATTTTTTCATAGCCTCTACGCGTTCTATATTGTCGTATGCCGCTCCTTGAAATCAACGAACAGATGGTGCGCGGGACCTGTATTCACGGCATTTTTGAGAGGATCAACTACCAGGAGAGAGCTTATTTAAACATGGTAGTGAGGCACTGGCCAGATGCGCACGCACTGGTCGTCACCAAGATTTGGGAAGAAGTTCTTTGCTTCAGTAGTGTATGGCGAAGGTGTCGTGTCCCATCTACAAAAGGGGCGATAAGCTGGACTGCAGCAACTACCGCGCAATCCACACGGTTGAACGCCGCCCACAAAGGTACTCTCCCAAATTCCATGCCGTCGATCAGCAGCAATAAAGGGAGTTCAAAAACAGTAGATTTTATGGGCGAATGCTCCACCAGCTGTTCGCCATTCGCCAAGTACTGCAGAAACGCCGCGAATGTTGAATGCGCCACACACTTCGCCCATTCATCAACTTCAAATCCAATATGATACAAATCGACCGAATTGGACCAACTGTCAGCTACGCACGAACACCGATTTCTGGTGAGATAAAATCCGACACGGTTGATCAAAGCGACGATGGACCGGGTGATGCGGCGTAGTTCACTACGTGGCTGGAAATCGTACCTGCTTTGGACTCCAAGATTTTCTCCGATCGAATAGATTTCCCGCTTGCCGTACCAAACTAAGCGCAATCCTACCGAAAACGTTCATCAGACCGGTAGCCCCTTACGGATACGAGACCTTGACGTGATGCTCGTGGAGGACCAACGCTATTGGAGTTTTCAAAGGAAAGTGCTGCGCAAAACCATCTACGGTGGGGACATAGATGGCGGACGGTATTGCATGGAGGAGGCGAACGAACCACGAGAGTTGTGCTGGCTGCTTTCAGAACCATTCCTATCGTTCCCCACCTCGAAAATTGGACGCCGACTGGTAGGCTGGGGCAATGTAGCCAGAATGTCGGACAATAGAACGTGTGAAATGGTTCCTCGACAACGATCCGACGGGCACAAGAAGTGAGGTACAGACAGGCAGACTGATCGATTAGGTGGAAGATGGCTTGCGGAGCCTCCGTAGACTGCGTGAAGTTGGAGGATGTGTTGCCGGACCGATACGCTGAATGGAGAAGACGCTCTTATAAAATTCGCACAGGCCATTTCTGGCCTTTAGTCCAACAAATAATACAATATTCCAATGCCCTTTTGTAGAAAGCACGCCATTCGTTCGCCAGGTTACGGTGTTTTGGCAATCTCACCCATGCTGAATTCTTCTTCTCCACTAACTAGGGCAAGGGTTGCGGTGCTACCAATGGCAAATCGAATACCTTCAGCCTTTTCAAGATACGCTGCACAAAACTGCTTCTCCGCCGGAAGTACCACTTCCAACTGCTGTGCGTAGTCTTGGGCAAGTCTAACGTCTTGTAGCCGCCCAATGATAAAGCATGACTTCAACTTCGACGCGTGTTGTACACTGTTAAGAGGTTTGAGCGCAGGCATACTGCAACGAAGTAGTGGCCGGATTCTATATTCGTTCTGTGGTAAGCTTTGGGCAAATGGCTGAAATGAAGCTTTATTGTACGCAGCGCAGAAAGGCAAACTCAATAAATACTATGACAGTTAAAGTGCTAATATAGCCTTCATTGGCTAAAAAAAAGTTCATTCAGCCTAAATTATTTGTTGGGAACATTGCCGCTAGGTGGTGTGTGGCCACGGAGATCTGACAATAAGAGGCCGAGTCATCAAGCTGACCTTCAACATATCGATGTTAACTTCCAAACAACGGTCTAGAAAATGATAGGCTTATCTGAAAATTCTCTGTAGATACGTATTTGAAATGGGAGAGTACCAAACTTAAATTTCAGACCACGTTAAATGTGCTAGTCTCCTTCTTCTTATTGGTATTACAGCATCACACTGGGACAGAGCCGCACGCAGCTTGTGAGTATTCATTAAGCACTCTCACAGTTATTAACTGCGGGGTTTCTGCTTGTGGATACCATTTTGTGCATTCGTATATCAAGAGGCTATAACACGATGATATTTTATGTTTCAAGGGAAGCTGAGATAATTTCCATCCGAAAATTGCTCTAGACTGGCACTGGAATCGAACCCAGCCACCCTCAGCATGGTCTTGCTTTATAGCCTTGCGTCTTACCGTGCACGACTAAGCAGGGCCTCAAGTACTGAGAGCAACAACCCAAACCAATAGCTTTATGCTTATGTTAACAATGTTTTGATTACATGAATTTAAATTATCTGTTCCAACGGGTGATTCCATATGCCAGTTAGCAAATTCACTGCAACCAAATAGGTAACTTCAGAATAAATAATATATTTTGCCTTCCAACCAATTTTATAGCATACCATAGTTCTCCATATCTCTAAGATTTCATTAGAACAAACTTAACTGGTAGTCTTCTTCTTCTTCTTCTTCTTCTTCTTCTTCTTATTGGCATTACATGCCCACACTAGGACAGAGCCGCCTCGCAGCTTAGTATTCATTAAGCACATCCGCAGTTATTAACTGCGAGGTTTCTAAGTCAAGTTACCATTTTTGCATTCGTATATCATGAGGGTTAAATGGCGATGACACTTTTATGTTTAGGAAGTCAAGACATTTTGAATCCGAAAATTGCTTAGACCGGCAGGGAATCGAACCTAACCACCCTCAGCATGTTATTGCTTTGTAGCTGCACCGCCTTTTAATTCCTGGTGATTCTAACTACTAGCCAAAGCTGGCAGAAAGTTTTTCAGACACGTTTTCAGGATTTTCTCCTTAACCAATCCGTTTTTCAGTGGCCTATTCGGAACGCGCTTTTAAGATTTTTTTAAACTGAAATCTGTTTTCCATGGTCTTCCACCAGGCGCAATTTTGTGATTTTGCTAAACTGGAACTGTTTTCCATGAAGTCGTCATCGACGCTTTTCAGATTTTCAAACTACTCATCCTGTTTTCCAGCGGTCTTCCAGACGCGCTTTATGATTTTCCAAACCACAGTTTCAGACGCGCTTTTTACTAATACAAACCACCTTGCCTTCTGATTTTTTTTTCAGACTATCGAATATTTTAATAATTACAGGTTTACCTCGATTATATGGACCCTCGATTATATGGACTTCGATTATATGGACTTTTTACCTCGATTATATGGACATTTTTTTTCGTTTATTTTTTTTTGGGTTTTGGGGTTTTAAAAAGATGTTGAATATTGTAAGTCATATTTTACATTGATTCTATATTTATTATGGTACATTGGGGCAAATAAAGGCCATATGTCATTATATTCGATTGACTGGATTGATTTACCATTTTAGCGTTTCATTGTATATAATGATAAATATACAATTCTTTAATCTGCAATAGTCACGGCCTCGTCCTAACAAATAGGTGATGAGAAATAATGTGTATTTTTGATGATCTATGCCATACGAAAACGTGAAGTGAATTGTCAGACTGACAGTATGCGGAGCAAGTGATAAGAGGAGATTGTCATATTTAGCTGTTAGATCTTTGCTTCCAACCTTTTTCTGCTTTTGGTGCATGGAATGAAGTATAGAAGGACGGATGATGCATGACCATCCAGAAAATCGGACCCACTGAGACTGACTCTTCGAGCAGTCTTTATGTTTAAATAAATGTTGTCGAATATCCTGGTATTCACATTTGTTCAGCACAAGGCTTAAGGATTATACTGACACTCAACGGTAGGAAAAGAAATTGAATATCTTTAGAATGTTCTTGTTAACAGATCTTAAATCAATTGCTGCTAAACCGTTCAGCAAAGCGTGATCCTGAAACGCTCATGCAAACTCGTTCATTATGTGTAATGTGAGCGATGTGTTTTTCGTTAGTGTTGTACAAAATACAACAGCGCGCGGTGGTGAAATTTTGAATGCAATCTCAAATTTTGTCCGGGATTTTTATGATGGCCCGCCACTGTGCGTCGTTTTGAATTTTAAAACCCGTTGCAAAATACAGTCCTGCTTTAATATACGAACATAGTCCAAAATAGCCATAACAATAGCCATAATCAATATTCCACTTAGCAGGTGTATGTGCACTGTGCAATTGACCTTTCCCGTCAACAATTTTTATCCGCTCAATCGGTTCTTCAATTTTTTGAGGACAACTTTCCCAAAGAACCCATACTTTTTGACGCCATACTTTTTGACGAATAGTGATGGTTTCCAAGCTTGGCCTAACATTCGCTTGATTTTGAATTAAAATAAGTCCAATTCCAATTCTTCAAACGCGGGGCACTTTTCCGATTTTTCTTATTCTAAAATATGAGTTCTGCGTCCGAGTGTAACTTAAATAAGTCCAAGAATTGACTGGGACAATAAACGGAGATAAATTTTTGGCGGGAAATGTCAATTGGTTCTTGTAAAAATGACACTGATACGTGGATAGAGCCCTTATTTACATTGATTTAAATTCTTTTTAAGAATATCAATCAAACGCAACTTGTTGCAAAAAAATCTTTTAAAGATAAGTGTCAGAAAAGTGAGACTGTTTCTACGCGGTTTTTGCATGAACAAATGCATTTTGGTCATATCTTCTGAGCCCATAGTCCAATCCGGCCAATTTTCAATAGGAGACAATAGGACAAAATTTTCCATCGGTTTCAATTTGTTGCGATCAAATCAAAAGAGGACAAGTGCCAGTCCTTCTATATAAAGCCAGTTTTTGAATCTAACATATACCTTTTTCGACCACTCAGTGTTTTCTTTGTTGCTGAAACAGGAAGGCACTGTAGATAGAATTCGTGAATAAGTATATTAGTGTGCTCACATTGAGCTGGGCGAAGTCTTCATTACTAACGTAATCTTACAAACTAGCGGCTGGAAAAAAGGTTACGTTCTTATAGAAAATCATAATTTACTGAGTTATCATAAAATGAGCCCAAACATGCGGATTAGACTGTAAGGCAATATATGGATATTTTCTTTCAACTTTTAAGACTTATTTCATCGTGTAACACAAATTTCGAGAAAAAAAATTTGCTTCGATTATATGGAAAATTCGATTATATAGACTTTTTTGCATCGAAAAAGTCCATATAATCGAGGTATACCTGTACTATCTTTCGGCACATCAGTCATAATATGTTGGTACAGTTAAGTCGCAGGAAATTGCAAATATGAATTTATTATTCGATGTTTATGGGAAAATGCGTCTCCTGAAAAATTTACTCAATGTAACATGTACCACTTTCGCTGGCACCGGTTCAATTGGAAGCTTTTCTCTGAGTGCGTCAATTGCATGAACATGTATTTTATGTTGTATGTATCTATTGCGGATACGCTCCAATGAATCGGAGAACGTTTCCAGTCGAAAACACCATAGTCACCATAGTCGGATCGAGGATCGAACTCGCCATCTTTAAATTGGCAATTCCACGCTTTTGTTCACGAGGCTAACTAGAAAGCAGGAACATGAGCATGACTGACCGCCCACGGTTGCTACTCCGTTTTTACCAGGTCAGCTGTAAGAGAGAGCAGAGAACCAGCAGATGATGTTCGGGACTATCTTCAATGCGTAAGAACTGATTAACCAAAATTAAACAATACCAGCGCCAACCGTGTCCGAATGGGACTAAGATAATCTTTAATGTGTGAGAACTGATGATCTAAATTTAAGCAATGCCAGAGTCGGTCATGTCCGAATGCAAGTCATTAAAGGAACAAATAGGAAAATGTTGGCACGATATTAGCTTTAATGAAAACCGACGAGTCATCTGCACTTCCACGAAAAATCACTGAGATTTTGGACATATGGGGTACAGTATGAGAATGCGATGTGGATTCCTTTGACTTGCTGGGCGAAAGGGAATTTCTTGTGTTGTTGTTTCTTGCTTACAGCTAATGATCGATTTTGTATTAACTTATTACAGTGATACAAAACTAAACGTAACATCTTTCTGCCGCCGCCAATCGATTTTAATTTGCATTTTGAAGAAAAATCGACTTGGCTCAACCTTCCTTTGCGGATTGTTCAATCCTGTACTGTTTACGTTTTCGCGGTTGATTTTGCGTTTTCGGTATGCCGCCTTACCAGCGCTGCGATACCTAGCCACGAGATGGGGCTGCCATCTTGAGAACAGCTGACGAGGCGCCGCATTTCTTTTAGCGGGCGGCTCTACGTGTAATACGCTGTTTTGGGTTGCCCTATCATGGGTAACAGGTTTGATTGAAGTCCTCCACTCCAGGACTAGGCTGGTGCGCTTTGAGCGGTACACGATCGCTTTGATAGAGCCTGTTTTTGCGGATACATGCAGCTTTTTATAGAAGTTCAACAGAGCCCACTGTCAAACTTCCGTTGTTTTAAAATAGCGGTTCTGGAAAGGACCGATTTGTTTCCAATGCCGCACCATTCCAATCACTAACAGCAACCAGTGAACAGTTTTCTTTTTGATGAAAATGTGACTTGATGAGGCAACCGATGCGAAAAATTTCGAATTCCACTGCTACAGGTG
>NW_026943350.1:0-25115 GCF_024139115.2 Armigeres subalbatus | reverse complement strand
CGTATTCGGCAATTTATTTTAAGTGTGTATATGTTTAAATTTGGTATTCAATGTGATCGTATACTAATTATATATCCTACAAGCCTCTATTTTGGACTTATGACGTTTTCAAAAATAACGCGAGATATGTATCATTCCAACCTTTAAAAAGATGATGAACCAACCAATGCGACCAGAATGAGGTTATTCCACATGAAGTTACATATGATCTTCTTCTTCTTCTTATTGGCATTACATCCCCACACTGGGACAGAGCCGCCTCGCAGCTTAGTGTTCCTTAAGCACTTCCACAGTTATTAACTGCGAGGTTTCTAAGCCAGGTTACCATTTTTGCATTTCTATATCATGAGGCTAACACGATGATACTTTTATGCCCAGGGAAGTCGAGACAATTTCCAATCCGAAAATTGCCTAGACCGGCACCGGGAATCGAACCCAGCCACCCTCAGCATGGTCTTGCTTTGTAGCCGCGCGTCTTACCGCACGGCTAAGGAGGGTTACATATGATATTAGAAGTTAATTGTCACGCTCATTGATTTGTAGATATGTAGCCAAGAAGTTTTTGTATGACCTGATATTTAACACGCCAAAGCGGGTTAAAGTGACAGGGATAAAAGTAAACAAATCTGCTAAAGGTATAATAGCTATTTAATTAATGCTTGATAGGTTGCCTTGGTTTGGCAGATGTAAACGCACTGCATAATATGATTTTTGTGTTGGCCAAACATCGGCGTGAAATACGAAATTCGGCAGCGTGGAGCCAACCGGCGTATGGCGCGCCGCCGACACCTTGACCGGCGTCGGCATACGTCAATAAGTGTCGGCGGCGGCGGCGGCGGCGTGGCGCGGCGGCGCACAGGTCTACCTCTATGTAGCCACGAAACTTTTCTATGCAGCGAAATGCGGCCAATCCTTCTTTTTCTGCCGCATGATAATTTAGCTCGGCTCCCTTGAGCTTTTCAGAGTGGAAGGCTATTACCTTCTCTTGCCCGTTGTGCACTTGAGTAAGTACGCCTGCGATGGCGTTATCACTAGCGTCTGTTTGAACCGTGAAGGGAAGCGTGAAGTTCGGATTGGCCATCACAGGAGCTGAAATCAGTTTCTCCTTGATGACCTGAAATTGCTTAGACACCAACAAGTCTCATGCTTCGAGACCAACAAGTCTCATGCTTAGACACCAACAAGTCTCGTGTTTAGACACCAACAAGTCTCATGCTTCGAGACCAACAAGTCTCATGCTTAGACACCAACAAGTCTCATGCTTCGAGACCAACAAGTCTCTTGCTTCGAGACCAACAAGTCTCATGCTTCGAGACCAACAAGTCTCATGCTTAGACACCAACAAGTCTCATGCTTCGAGACCAACAAGTCTCATGCTTAGACACCAACAAGTCTCATGCTTAGACACCAACAAGTCTCATGCTTAGACACCAACAAGTCTCATGCTTCGAGACCAACAAGTCTCATGCTTCGAGACCAACAAGTCTCATGCTTCGAGACCAACAAGTCTCATGCTTCGAGACCAACAAGTCTCATGCTTGGAGACCAACAAGTCTCATGCTTAGACACCAAAAAGTCTCATGCTTGGAGACCAACAAGTCTCATGCTTCGAGACCAACAAGTCTCATGCTTAGAGACCAACAAGTCTCATGCTTAGAGACCAACAAGTCTCATGCTTCGAGACCAACAAGTCTCATGCTTAGACACCAACAAGTCTCATGCTTGGACGCCAACCGGTCTCATGCTTAGACACCAACAAGTTTCATGCTTAGACACCAACAAGTCTCATGCTTAGACACCAACAAGTCTCATGCTTCGAGACCAACAAGTCTCATGCTTCGAGACCAACAAGTCTCATGCTTCGAGACCAACAAGTCTCATGCTTCGAGACCAACAAGTCTCATGCTTCGAAACCAACAAGTCTCATGCTTCGACACCAACAAGTCTCATGCCTCGAGACCAACAAGTCGCATGCTTCGACACCAACAAGTCTCATGTCTCGAGACCAACAAGTCTAATGCTTCGACACCAACAAGTCTCATGCTTCGAGATCAACAAGTCTCATGCTTGAGACACCAACAAGTCTCATGCTTCGAGACCAACAAGTCTCATGCTGCGAGACCAACAAGTCTAATGCTTGAGAGACCAACAAGTCTCATGCTTGAGACCAACAAGTCTCATGCTTGAGACTAACAAGTCTCATGCTTAGACACCAACAAGTCTCATGCTTGAGACCAACAAGTCTCATGCTTAGACACCAACAAGTCTCATGCTTCGAGACCAACAAGTCTCATGCTTAGACACCAACAAGTCTCATGCTTGGAGACCAACAAGTCTCATGCTTCGAGACCAACAAGTCTCATGCTTGAGACCAACAAGTCTCATGCTTAGAGACCAACAAGTCTCATGCTTAGACACCAACAAGTCTCATGCTTGAGACCAACAAGTCTCATGCTTAGAGACCAACAAGTCTCATGCTTCGAGACCAACAAGTCTCATGCTTAGACACCAACAAGTCTCATGCTTCGAGACCAACAAGTCTCATGCTTAGAGACCAACAAGTCTCATGCTTCGAGACCAACAAGTCTCATGCTTCGAGACCAACAAGTCTCATGCTTGGAGACCAACAAGTCTCATGCTTAGAGACCAACAAGTCTCATGCTTGAGACCAACAAGTCTCATGCTTAGAGACCAACAAGTCTCATGCTTGAGACCAACAAGTCTCATGCTTTGAGACCAACAAGTCTCATGCTTCGAGACCAACAAGTCTCATGCTTAGAGACCAACAAGTCTCATGCTTCGAGACCAACAAGTCTCATGCTTAGAGACCAACAAGTCTCATGCTTCGAGACCAACAAGTCTGATGATTCGAGACCAACAAGTCTCATGCTTTGAGACCAACAAGTCTCATGCTTGAGACCAACAAGTCTCATGCTTGAGACCAACAAGTCTCATGCTTAGAGACCAACAAGTCTCATGCTTGAGACCAACAAGTCTCATGCTTGAGACCAACAAGTCTCATGCTTGAGACCAACAAGTCTCATGCTTGAGACCAACAAGTCTCATGCTTAGAGACCAACAAGTCTCATGCTTGAGACCAACAAGTCTCATGCTTGAGACCAACAAGTCTCATGCTTGAGACCAACAAGTCTCATGCTTAGACACCAACAAGTCTCATGCTTGAGACCAACAAGTCTCATGCTTGAGACCAACAAGTCTCATGCTTGAGACCAACAAGTCTCATGCTTGAGACCAACAAGTCTCATGCTTAGAGACCAACAAGTCTCATGCTTGAGACCAACAAGTCTCATGCTTGAGACCAACAAGTCTCATGCTTGAGACCAACAAGTCTCATGCTTCGAGACCAACAAGTCTCATGCTTGAGACCAACAAGTCTCATGCTTAGAGACCAACAAGTCTCATGCTTGAGACCAACAAGTCTCATGCTTAGACACCAACAAGTCTCATGCTTCGAGACCAACAAGTCTCATGCTTGAGACCAACAAGTCTCATGCTTGAGACCAACAAGTCTCATGCTTGAGACCAACAAGTCTCATGCTTGAGACCAACAAGTCTCATGCTTCGAGACCAACAAGTCTCATGCTTGAGACCAACAAGTCTCATGCTTGAGACCAACAAGTCTCATGCTTGAGACCAACAAGTCTCATGCTTGAGACCAACAAGTCTCATGCTTGAGACCAACAAGTCTCATGCTTCGAGACCAACAAGTCTCATGCTTGAGACCAACAAGTCTCATGCTTCGAGACCAACAAGTCTCATGCTTGAGACCAACAAGTCTCATGCTTGAGACCAACAAGTCTCATGCTTGAGACACCAACAAGTCTCATGCTTAGACACCAACAAGTCTCATGCTTGAGACCAACAAGTCTCATGCTTGAGACCAACAAGTCTCATGCTTAGAGACCAACAAGTCTCATGCTTGAGACCAACAAGTCTCATGCTTGAGACCAACAAGTCTCATGCTTCGAGACCAACAAGTCTCATGCTTGAGACCAACAAGTCTCATGCTTCGAGACCAACAAGTCTCATGCTTAGAGACCAACAAGTCTCATGCTTGAGACCAACAAGTCTCATGCTTAGAGACCAACAAGTCTCATGCTTGAGACCAACAAGTCTCATGCTTGAGACCAACAAGTCTCATGCTTAGAGACCAACAAGTCTCATGCTTGAGACCAACAAGTCTCATGCTTAGAGACCAACAAGTCTCATGCTTCGAGACCAACAAGTCTCATGCTTAGAGACCAACAAGTCTCATGCTTCGAGACCAACAAGTCTCATGCTTGAGACCAACAAGTCTCATGCTTGAGACCAACAAGTCTCATGCTTAGAGACCAACAAGTCTCATGCTTGAGACCAACAAGTCTCATGCTTGAGACCAACAAGTCTCATGCTTGAGACCAACAAGTCTCATGCTTGAGACCAACAAGTCTCATGCTTGAGACACCAACAAGTCTCATGCTTGAGACCAACAAGTCTCATGCTTGAGACCAACAAGTCTCATGCTTAGAGACCAACAAGTCTCATGCTTGAGACCAACAAGTCTCATGCTTGAGACCAACAAGTCTCATGCTTCGAGACCAACAAGTCTCATGCTTGAGACCAACAAGTCTCATGCTTCGAGACCAACAAGTCTCATGCTTGAGACCAACAAGTCTCATGCTTGAGACCAACAAGTCTCATGCTTGAGACCAACAAGTCTCATGCTTCGAGACCAACAAGTCTCATGCTTGAGACCAACAAGTCTCATGCTTGAGACCAACAAGTCTCATGCTTGAGACCAACAAGTCTCATGCTTGAGACCAACAAGTCTCATGCTTAGAGACCAACAAGTCTCATGCTTCGAGACCAACAAGTCTCATGCTTGAGACCAACAAGTCTCATGCTTGAGACCAATAAGTCTCATGCTTGAGACCAACAAGTCTCATGCTTAGAGACCAACAAGTCTCATGCTTCGAGACCAACAAGTCTCATGCTTAGAGACCAACAAGTCTCATGCTTGAGACCAACAAGTCTCATGCTTGAGACCAACAAGTCTCATGCTTGAGACCAACAAGTCTCATGCTTCGAGACCAACAAGTCTCATGCTTAGACACCAACAAGTCTCATGCTTGAGACCAACAAGTCTCATGCTTCGAGACCAACAAGTCTCATGCTTGAGACCAACAAGTCTCATGCTTGAGACCAACAAGTCTCATGCTTGAGACCAACAAGTCTCATGCTTGAGACCAACAAGTCTCATGCTTCGAGACCAACAAGTCTCATGCTTAGAGACCAACAAGTCTCATGCTTGAGACCAACAAGTCTCATGCTTGAGACCAACAAGTCTCATGCTTGAGACCAACAAGTCTCATGCTTAGAGACCAACAAGTCTCATGCTTAGAGACCAACAAGTCTCATGCTTGAGACCAACAAGTCTCATGCTTGAGACCAACAAGTCTCATGCTTGAGACCAACAAGTCTCATGCTTGAGACCAACAAGTCTCATGCTTGAGACCAACAAGTCTCATGCTTAGAGACCAACAAGTCTCATGCTTGAGACCAACAAGTCTCATGCTTGAGACCAACAAGTCTCATGCTTTGAGACCAACAAGTCTCATGCTTAGAGACCAACAAGTCTCATGCTTGAGACACCAACAAGTCTCATGCTTGAGACCAACAAGTCTCATGCTTGAGACCAACAAGTCTCATGCTTGAGACCAACAAGTCTCATGCTTCGAGACCAACAAGTCTCATGCTTGAGACCAACAAGTCTCATGCTTGAGACCAACAAGTCTCATGCTTGAGACCAACAAGTCTCATGCTTGAGACCAACAAGTCTCATGCTTGAGACCAACAAGTCTCATGCTTAGAGACCAACAAGTCTCATGCTTGAGACCAACAAGTCTCATGCTTCGAGACCAACAAGTCTCATGCTTAGAGACCAACAAGTCTCATGCTTGAGACCAACAAGTCTCATGCTTGAGACCAACAAGTCTCATGCTTCGAGACCAACAAGTCTCATGCTTGAGACCAACAAGTCTCATGCTTGAGACCAACAAGTCTCATGCTTCGAGACCAACAAGTCTCATGCTTAGAGACCAACAAGTCTCATGCTTGAGACCAACAAGTCTCATGCTTCGAGACCAACAAGTCTCATGCTTGAGACCAACAAGTCTCATGCTTGAGACCAACAAGTCTCATGCTTGAGACACCAACAAGTCTCATGCTTCGAGACCAACAAGTCTCATGCTTGAGACCAACAAGTCTCATGCTTCGAGACCAACAAGTCTCATGCTTGAGACCAACAAGTCTCATGCTTGAGACCAACAAGTCTCATGCTTGAGACCAACAAGTCTCATGCTTGAGACCAACAAGTCTCATGCTTTGAGACCAACAAGTCTCATGCTTCGAGACCAACAAGTCTCATGCTTGAGACCAACAAGTCTCATGCTTAGAGACCAACAAGTCTCATGCTTCGAGACCAACAAGTCTCATGCTTCGAGACCAACAAGTCTCATGCTTGAGACCAACAAGTCTCATGCTTGAGACCAACAAGTCTCATGCTTGAGACCAACAAGTCTCATGCTTCGAGACCAACAAGTCTCATGCTTGAGACCAACAAGTCTCATGCTTCGAGACCAACAAGTCTCATGCTTGAGACCAACAAGTCTCATGCTTCGAGACCAACAAGTCTCATGCTTAGAGACCAACAAGTCTCATGCTTGAGACCAACAAGTCTCATGCTTGAGACCAACAAGTCTCATGCTTGAGACCAACAAGTCTCATGCTTGAGACCAACAAGTCTCATGCTTCGAGACCAACAAGTCTCATGCTTGAGACCAACAAGTCTCATGCTTGAGACCAACAAGTCTCATGCTTGAGACCAACAAGTCTCATGCTTGAGACCAACAAGTCTCATGCTTAGAGACCAACAAGTCTCATGCTTGAGACCAACAAGTCTCATGCTTGAGACCAACAAGTCTCATGCTTGAGACCAACAAGTCTCATGCTTGAGACACCAACAAGTCTCATGCTTCGAGACCAACAAGTCTCATGCTTGAGACCAACAAGTCTCATGCTTGAGACCAACAAGTCTCATGCTTAGAGACCAACAAGTCTCATGCTTGAGACCAACAAGTCTCATGCTTCGAGACCAACAAGTCTCATGCTTGAGACCAACAAGTCTCATGCTTCGAGACCAACAAGTCTCATGCTTGAGACCAACAAGTCTCATGCTTCGAGACCAACAAGTCTCATGCTTGAGACCAACAAGTCTCATGCTTGAGACCAACAAGTCTCATGCTTGAGACCAACAAGTCTCATGCTTCGAGACCAACAAGTCTCATGCTTGAGACCAACAAGTCTCATGCTTAGAGACCAACAAGTCTCATGCTTGAGACCAACAAGTCTCATGCTTCGAGACCAACAAGTCTCATGCTTAGAGACCAACAAGTCTCATGCTTGAGACCAACAAGTCTCATGCTTGAGACCAACAAGTCTCATGCTTGAGACCAACAAGTCTCATGCTTGAGACCAACAAGTCTCATGCTTGAGACCAACAAGTCTCATGCTTGAGAGACCAACAAGTCTCATGCTTCGAGACCAACAAGTCTCATGCTTGAGACCAACAAGTCTCATGCTTAGAGACCAACAAGTCTCATGCTTGAGACCAACAAGTCTCATGCTTGAGACCAACAAGTCTCATGCTTCGAGACCAACAAGTCTCATGCTTGAGACCAACAAGTCTCATGCTTGAGACCAACAAGTCTCATGCTTGAGACCAACAAGTCTCATGCTTCGAGACCAACAAGTCTCATGCTTGAGACCAACAAGTCTCATGCTTGAGACCAACAAGTCTCATGCTTAGAGACCAACAAGTCTCATGCTTGAGACCAACAAGTCTCATGCTTAGAGACCAACAAGTCTCATGCTTGAGACCAACAAGTCTCATGCTTAGAGACCAACAAGTCTCATGCTTGAGACCAATAAGTCTCATGCTTGAGACCAACAAGTCTCATGCTTGAGACCAACAAGTCTCATGCTTAGAGACCAACAAGTCTCATGCTTGAGACCAACAAGTCTCATGCTTGAGACCAACAAGTCTCATGCTTGAGACCAACAAGTCTCATGCTTGAGACCAACAAGTCTCATGCTTGAGACCAACAAGTCTCATGCTTGAGACCAACAAGTCTCATGCTTCGAGACCAACAAGTCTCATGCTTGAGACCAACAAGTCTCATGCTTCGAGACCAACAAGTCTCATGCTTAGAGACCAACAAGTCTCATGCTTGAGACCAACAAGTCTCATGCTTGAGACCAACAAGTCTCATGCTTAGAGACCAACAAGTCTCATGCTTCGAGACCAACAAGTCTCATGCTTAGAGACCAACAAGTCTCATGCTTCGAGACCAACAAGTCTCATGCTTGAGACCAACAAGTCTCATGCTTAGACACCAACAAGTCTCATGCTTGAGACCAACAAGTCTCATGCTTGAGACCAACAAGTCTCATGCTTCGAGACCAACAAGTCTCATGCTTGAGACCAACAAGTCTCATGCTTGAGACCAACAAGTCTCATGCTTAGAGACCAACAAGTCTCATGCTTCGAGACCAACAAGTCTCATGCTTGAGACCAACAAGTCTCATGCTTGAGACCAACAAGTCTCATGCTTGAGACCAACAAGTCTCATGCTTGAGACCAACAAGTCTCATGCTTGAGACCAACAAGTCTCATGCTTGAGACCAACAAGTCTCATGCTTGAGACCAACAAGTCTCATGCTTGAGACCAACAAGTCTCATGCTTGAGACCAACAAGTCTCATGCTTGAGACCAACAAGTCTCATGCTTCGAGACCAACAAGTCTCATGCTTAGAGACCAACAAGTCTCATGCTTGAGACCAACAAGTCTCATGCTTGAGACCAACAAGTCTCATGCTTGAGACCAACAAGTCTCATGCTTCGAGACCAACAAGTCTCATGCTTGAGACCAACAAGTCTCATGCTTGAGACCAATAAGTCTCATGCTTGAGACCAACAAGTCTCATGCTTGAGACCAACAAGTCTCATGCTTGAGACCAACAAGTCTCATGCTTGAGACCAACAAGTCTCATGCTTGAGACCAACAAGTCTCATGCTTGAGACCAACAAGTCTCATGCTTGAGACCAACAAGTCTCATGCTTGAGACCAACAAGTCTCATGCTTCGAGACCAACAAGTCTCATGCTTGAGACCAACAAGTCTCATGCTTGAGACCAACAAGTCTCATGCTTGAGACCAACAAGTCTCATGCTTGAGACCAACAAGTCTCATGGCTGGAGACCAACAAGTCTCATGCTTCGAGACCAACAAGTCTCATGCTTCGAGACCAACAAGTCTCATGCTTGAGACCAACAAGTCTCATGCTTCGAGACCAACAAGTCTCATGCTTGAGACCAACAAGTCTCATGCTTGAGACCAACAAGTCTCATGCTTGAGACCAACAAGTCTCATGCTTCGAGACCAACAAGTCTCATGCTTGAGACCAACAAGTCTCATGCTTGAGACCAACAAGTCTCATGCTTGAGACCAACAAGTCTCATGCTTGAGACCAACAAGTCTCATGCTTAGAGACCAACAAGTCTCATGCTTGAGACCAACAAGTCTCATGCTTGAGACCAACAAGTCTCATGCTTAGAGACCAACAAGTCTCATGCTTGAGACCAACAAGTCTCATGCTTGAGACCAACAAGTCTCATGCTTCGAGACCAACAAGTCTCATGCTTGAGACACCAACAAGTCTCATGCTTGAGACCAACAAGTCTCATGCTTCGAGACCAACAAGTCTCATGCTTAGAGACCAACAAGTCTCATGCTTGAGACCAACAAGTCTCATGCTTAGAGACCAACAAGTCTCATGCTTGAGACCAACAAGTCTCATGCTTGAGACCAACAAGTCTCATGCTTGAGACCAACAAGTCTCATGCTTGAGACCAACAAGTCTCATGCTTAGAGACCAACAAGTCTCATGCTTGAGACCAACAAGTCTCATGCTTAGAGACCAACAAGTCTCATGCTTCGAGACCAACAAGTCTCATGCTTGAGACCAACAAGTCTCATGCTTGAGACCAACAAGTCTCATGCTTGAGACCAACAAGTCTCATGCTTGAGACCAACAAGTCTCATGCTTGAGACCAACAAGTCTCATGCTTGAGACCAACAAGTCTCATGCTTCGAGACCAACAAGTCTCATGCTTGAGACCAACAAGTCTCATGCTGAGACACCAACAAGTCTCATGCTTCGAGACCAACAAGTCTCATGCTTGAGACCAACAAGTCTCATGCTTGAGACCAACAAGTCTCATGCTTGAGACCAACAAGTCTCATGCTTGAGACCAACAAGTCTCATGCTTGAGACCAACAAGTCTCATGCTTGAGACCAACAAGTCTCATGCTTGAGACCAACAAGTCTCATGCTTGAGACCAACAAGTCTCATGCTTAGAGACCAACAAGTCTCATGCTTGAGACCAACAAGTCTCATGCTTAGAGACCAACAAGTCTCATGCTTGAGACCAACAAGTCTCATGCTTGAGACCAACAAGTCTCATGCTTAGAGACCAACAAGTCTCATGCTTGAGACCAACAAGTCTCATGCTTCGAGACACCAACAAGTCTCATGCTTGAGACCAACAAGTCTCATGCTTAGAGACCAACAAGTCTCATGCTTGAGACCAACAAGTCTCATGCTTGAGACCAACAAGTCTCATGCTTGAGACCAACAAGTCTCATGCTTGAGACCAACAAGTCTCATGCTTGAGACCAACAAGTCTCATGCTTGAGACCAACAAGTCTCATGCTTAGAGACCAACAAGTCTCATGCTTGAGACCAACAAGTCTCATGCTTGAGAGACCAACAAGTCTCATGCTTGAGACCAACAAGTCTCATGCTTGAGACCAACAAGTCTCATGCTTGAGACCAACAAGTCTCATGCTTGAGACCAACAAGTCTCATGCTTGAGACCAACAAGTCTCATGCTTCGAGACCAACAAGTCTCATGCTTGAGACCAACAAGTCTCATGCTTGAGACCAACAAGTCTCATGCTTGAGACACCAACAAGTCTCATGCTTGAGACCAACAAGTCTCATGCTTCGAGACCAACAAGTCTCATGCTTCGAGACCAACAAGTCTCATGCTTGAGACCAACAAGTCTCATGCTTGAGACCAACAAGTCTCATGCTTGAGACCAACAAGTCTCATGCTTAGAGACCAACAAGTCTCATGCTTGAGACCAACAAGTCTCATGCTTAGAGACCAACAAGTCTCATGCTTGAGACCAACAAGTCTCATGCTTAGAGACCAACAAGTCTCATGCTTGAGACCAACAAGTCTCATGCTTGAGACCAACAAGTCTCATGCTTGAGACCAACAAGTCTCATGCTTCGAGACCAACAAGTCTCATGCTTGAGACCAACAAGTCTCATGCTTGAGACCAACAAGTCTCATGCTTGAGACCAACAAGTCTCATGCTTAGAGACCAACAAGTCTCATGCTTGAGACCAACAAGTCTCATGCTTGAGACCAACAAGTCTCATGCTTGAGACCAACAAGTCTCATGCTTGAGACCAACAAGTCTCATGCTTGAGACCAACAAGTCTCATGCTTGAGACCAACAAGTCTCATGCTTCGAGACCAACAAGTCTCATGCTTGAGACCAACAAGTCTCATGCTTCGAGACCAACAAGTCTCATGCTTGAGACCAACAAGTCTCATGCTTGAGACCAACAAGTCTCATGCTTGAGACCAACAAGTCTCATGCTTGAGACCAACAAGTCTCATGCTTGAGACCAACAAGTCTCATGCTTGAGACCAACAAGTCTCATGCTTGAGACCAACAAGTCTCATGCTTAGAGACCAACAAGTCTCATGCTTGAGACCAACAAGTCTCATGCTTGAGACCAACAAGTCTCATGCTTGAGACCAACAAGTCTCATGCTTGAGACCAACAAGTCTCATGCTTGAGACCAACAAGTCTCATGCTTAGAGACCAACAAGTCTCATGCTTGAGACCAACAAGTCTCATGCTTAGAGACCAACAAGTCTCATGCTTCGAGACCAACAAGTCTCATGCTTAGAGACCAACAAGTCTCATGCTTGAGACCAACAAGTCTCATGCTTGAGACCAACAAGTCTCATGCTTGAGACCAACAAGTCTCATGCTTCGAGACCAACAAGTCTCATGCTTGAGACCAACAAGTCTCATGCTTGAGACCAACAAGTCTCATGCTTGAGACCAACAAGTCTCATGCTTGAGACCAACAAGTCTCATGCTTGAGACCAACAAGTCTCATGCTTAGAGACCAACAAGTCTCATGCTTGAGACCAACAAGTCTCATGCTTGAGACCAACAAGTCTCATGCTTGAGACCAACAAGTCTCATGCTTGAGACCAACAAGTCTCATGCTTGAGACACCAACAAGTCTCATGCCTGAGACCAACAAGTCTCATGCTTAGAGACCAACAAGTCTCATGCTTCGAGACCAACAAGTCTCATGCTTGAGACCAACAAGTCTCATGCTTGAGACCAACAAGTCTCATGCTTAGAGACCAACAAGTCTCATGCTTGAGACCAACAAGTCTCATGCTTGAGACCAACAAGTCTCATGCTTGAGACCAACAAGTCTCATGCTTGAGACCAACAAGTCTCATGCTTCGAGACCAACAAGTCTCATGCTTGAGACCAACAAGTCTCATGCTTGAGACCAACAAGTCTCATGCTTGAGACCAACAAGTCTCATGCTTCGAGACCAACAAGTCTCATGCTTAGAGACCAACAAGTCTCATGCTTGAGACCAACAAGTCTCATGCTTGAGACCAACAAGTCTCATGCTTGAGACCAACAAGTCTCATGCTTGAGACCAACAAGTCTCATGCTTGAGACCAACAAGTCTCATGCTTCGAGACCAACAAGTCTCATGCTTAGAGACCAACAAGTCTCATGCTTGAGACCAACAAGTCTCATGCTTGAGACCAACAAGTCTCATGCTTCGAGACCAACAAGTCTCATGCTTGAGACCAACAAGTCTCATGCTTGAGACCAACAAGTCTCATGCTTGAGACCAACAAGTCTCATGCTTAGAGACCAACAAGTCTCATGCTTGAGACACCAACAAGTCTCATGCTTGAGACCAACAAGTCTCATGCTTGAGACCAACAAGTCTCATGCTTGAGACCAACAAGTCTCATGCTTGAGACACCAACAAGTCTCATGCTTGAGACCAACAAGTCTCATGCTTGAGACCAACAAGTCTCATGCTTGAGACCAACAAGTCTCATGCTTAGAGACCAACAAGTCTCATGCTTGAGACCAACAAGTCTCATGCTTAGAGACCAACAAGTCTCATGCTTGAGACCAACAAGTCTCATGCTTGAGACCAACAAGTCTCATGCTTGAGACCAACAAGTCTCATGCTTCGAGACCAACAAGTCTCATGCTTGAGACCAATAAGTCTCATGCTTGAGACCAACAAGTCTCATGCTTGAGACCAACAAGTCTCATGCTTGAGACCAACAAGTCTCATGCTTGAGACCAACAAGTCTCATGCTTAGAGACCAACAAGTCTCATGCTTGAGACCAACAAGTCTCATGCTTGAGACCAACAAGTCTCATGCTTAGACACCAACAAGTCTCATGCTTGAGACCAACAAGTCTCATGCTTGAGACCAACAAGTCTCATGCTTCGAGACCAACAAGTCTCATGCTTGAGACCAACAAGTCTCATGCTTGAGACCAACAAGTCTCATGCTTTGAGACCAACAAGTCTCATGCTTGAGACCAACAAGTCTCATGCTTAGAGACCAACAAGTCTCATGCTTGAGACCAACAAGTCTCATGCTTCGAGACCAACAAGTCTCATGCTTGAGACCAACAAGTCTCATGCTTGAGACCAACAAGTCTCATGCTTGAGACCAACAAGTCTCATGCTTGAGACCAACAAGTCTCATGCTTGAGACCAACAAGTCTCATGCTTCGAGACCAACAAGTCTCATGCTTAGAGACCAACAAGTCTCATGCTTGAGACCAACAAGTCTCATGCTTGAGACCAACAAGTCTCATGCTTGAGACACCAACAAGTCTCATGCTTGAGACCAACAAGTCTCATGCTTGAGACCAACAAGTCTCATGCTTGAGACCAACAAGTCTCATGCTTGAGACCAACAAGTCTCATGCTTGAGACACCAACAAGTCTCATGCTTCGAGACCAACAAGTCTCATGCTTGAGACCAACAAGTCTCATGCTTCGAGACCAACAAGTCTCATGCTTGAGACCAACAAGTCTCATGCTTGAGACCAACAAGTCTCATGCTTGAGACCAACAAGTCTCATGCTTGAGACCAACAAGTCTCATGCTTGAGACCAACAAGTCTCATGCTTAGAGACCAACAAGTCTCATGCTTGAGACCAACAAGTCTCATGCTTGAGACCAACAAGTCTCATGCTTGAGACCAACAAGTCTCATGCTTCGAGACCAACAAGTCTCATGCTTAGAGACCAACAAGTCTCATGCTTCGAGACCAACAAGTCTCATGCTTGAGACCAACAAGTCTCATGCTTGAGACCAACAAGTCTCATGCTTCGAGACCAACAAGTCTCATGCTTGAGACCAACAAGTCTCATGCTTGAGACCAACAAGTCTCATGCTTGAGACCAACAAGTCTCATGCTTCGAGACCAACAAGTCTCATGCTTGAGACCAACAAGTCTCATGCTTGAGACCAACAAGTCTCATGCTTGAGACCAACAAGTCTCATGCTTGAGACCAACAAGTCTCATGCTTAGAGACCAACAAGTCTCATGCTTGAGACCAACAAGTCTCATGCTTGAGACCAACAAGTCTCATGCTTGAGACCAACAAGTCTCATGCTTGAGACCAACAAGTCTCATGCTTGAGACCAACAAGTCTCATGCTTGAGACCAACAAGTCTCATGCTTGAGACCAACAAGTCTCATGCTTAGAGACCAACAAGTCTCATGCTTGAGACCAACAAGTCTCATGCTTCGAGACCAACAAGTCTCATGCTTGAGACCAACAAGTCTCATGCTTGAGACCAACAAGTCTCATGCTTGAGACCAACAAGTCTCATGCTTGAGACCAACAAGTCTCATGCTTAGAGACCAACAAGTCTCATGCTTGAGACCAACAAGTCTCATGCTTGAGACCAACAAGTCTCATGCTTAGAGACCAACAAGTCTCATGCTTGAGACCAACAAGTCTCATGCTTAGAGACCAACAAGTCTCATGCTTGAGACCAACAAGTCTCATGCTTAGAGACCAACAAGTCTCATGCTTCGAGACCAACAAGTCTCATGCTTAGAGACCAACAAGTCTCATGCTTGAGACCAACAAGTCTCATGCTTGAGACCAACAAGTCTCATGCTTGAGACCAACAAGTCTCATGCTTGAGACCAACAAGTCTCATGCTTGAGACCAACAAGTCTCATGCTTAGAGACCAACAAGTCTCATGCTTCGAGACCAATAAGTCTCATGCTTGAGACCAACAAGTCTCATGCTTCGAGACCAACAAGTCTCATGCTTGAGACCAACAAGTCTCATGCTTCGAGACCAACAAGTCTCATGCTTGAGACCAACAAGTCTCATGCTTGAGACCAACAAGTCTCATGCTTGAGACCAACAAGTCTCATGCTTGAGACCAACAAGTCTCATGCTTGAGACCAACAAGTCTCATGCTTGAGACCAACAAGTCTCATGCTTGAGACCAACAAGTCTCATGCTTCGAGACCAACAAGTCTCATGCTTAGAGACCAACAAGTCTCATGCTTGAGACCAACAAGTCTCATGCTTAGAGACCAACAAGTCTCATGCTTGAGACCAACAAGTCTCATGCTTGAGACCAACAAGTCTCATGCTTCGAGACCAACAAGTCTCATGCTTGAGACCAACAAGTCTCATGCTTCGAGACCAACAAGTCTCATGCTTAGAGACCAACAAGTCTCATGCTTGAGACCAACAAGTCTCATGCTTAGAGACCAACAAGTCTCATGCTTGAGACCAACAAGTCTCATGCTTAGAGACCAACAAGTCTCATGCTTGAGACCAACAAGTCTCATGCTTGAGACCAACAAGTCTCATGCTTGAGACCAACAAGTCTCATGCTTCGAGACCAACAAGTCTCATGCTTGAGACCAACAAGTCTCATGCTTGAGACCAACAAGTCTCATGCTTGAGACCAACAAGTCTCATGCTTGAGACCAACAAGTCTCATGCTTAGAGACCAACAAGTCTCATGCTTGAGACCAACAAGTCTCATGCTTGAGACCAACAAGTCTCATGCTTAGAGACCAATAAGTCTCATGCTTGAGACCAACAAGTCTCATGCTTGAGACCAACAAGTCTCATGCTTAGAGACCAACAAGTCTCATGCTTCGAGACCAACAAGTCTCATGCTTAGAGACCAACAAGTCTCATGCTTGAGACCAACAAGTCTCATGCTTGAGACCAACAAGTCTCATGCTTGAGACCAACAAGTCTCATGCTTGAGACCAACAAGTCTCATGCTTGAGACCAACAAGTCTCATGCTTGAGACCAATAAGTCTCATGCTTGAGACCAACAAGTCTCATGCTTGAGACCAACAAGTCTCATGCTTCGAGACCAACAAGTCTCATGCTTAGAGACCAACAAGTCTCATGCTTGAGACCAACAAGTCTCATGCTTGAGACCAACAAGTCTCATGCTTGAGACCAACAAGTCTCATGCTTCGAGACCAACAAGTCTCATGCTTGAGACCAACAAGTCTCATGCTTGAGACCAACAAGTCTCATGCTTGAGACCAACAAGTCTCATGCTTCGAGACCAACAAGTCTCATGCTTGAGACCAACAAGTCTCATGCTTGAGACCAACAAGTCTCATGCTTAGAGACCAACAAGTCTCATGCTTGAGACACCAACAAGTCTCATGCTTGAGACCAACAAGTCTCATGCTTAGAGACCAACAAGTCTCATGCTTGAGACCAACAAGTCTCATGCTTAGAGACCAACAAGTCTCATGCTTGAGACCAACAAGTCTCATGCTTGAGACCAACAAGTCTCATGCTTCGAGACCAACAAGTCTCATGCTTGAGACCAACAAGTCTCATGCTTCGAGACCAACAAGTCTCATGCTTAGAGACCAACAAGTCTCATGCTTGAGACCAACAAGTCTCATGCTTGAGACCAACAAGTCTCATGCTTCGAGACCAACAAGTCTCATGCTTGAGACCAACAAGTCTCATGCTTGAGACCAACAAGTCTCATGCTTCGAGACCAACAAGTCTCATGCTTGAGACCAACAAGTCTCATGCTTGAGACCAACAAGTCTCATGCTTGAGACCAACAAGTCTCATGCTTGAGACCAACAAGTCTCATGCTTCGAGACCAACAAGTCTCATGCTTCGAGACCAACAAGTCTCATGCTTAGACACCAACAAGTCTCATGCTTGAGACCAACAAGTCTCATGCTTGAGACCAACAAGTCTCATGCTTCGAGACCAACAAGTCTCATGCTTAGAGACCAACAAGTCTCATGCTTGAGACCAACAAGTCTCATGCTTGAGACCAACAAGTCTCATGCTTGAGACCAACAAGTCTCATGCTTCGAGACCAACAAGTCTCATGCTTGAGACCAACAAGTCTCATGCTTGAGACCAACAAGTCTCATGCTTAGAGACCAACAAGTCTCATGCTTGAGACCAACAAGTCTCATGCTTGAGACCAACAAGTCTCATGCTTGAGACCAACAAGTCTCATGCTTGAGACCAACAAGTCTCATGCTTGAGACCAACAAGTCTCATGCTTGAGACCAACAAGTCTCATGCTTGAGACCAACAAGTCTCATGCTTAGAGACCAACAAGTCTCATGCTTGAGACCAACAAGTCTCATGCTTGAGACCAACAAGTCTCATGCTTGAGACCAACAAGTCTCATGCTTGAGACCAACAAGTCTCATGCTTCGAGACCAACAAGTCTCATGCTTGAGACCAACAAGTCTCATGCTTGAGACCAACAAGTCTCATGCTTTGAGACCAACAAGTCTCATGCTTCGAGACCAACAAGTCTCATGCTTGGAGACCAACAAGTCTCATGCTTCGAGACCAACAAGTCTCATGCTTGAGACCAACAAGTCTCATGCTTGAGACCAACAAGTCTCATGCTTGAGACCAACAAGTCTCATGCTTGAGACCAACAAGTCTCATGCTTCGAGACCAACAAGTCTCATGCTTAGAGACCAACAAGTCTCATGCTTGAGACCAACAAGTCTCATGCTTGAGACCAACAAGTCTCATGCTTAGAGACCAACAAGTCTCATGCTTCGAGACCAACAAGTCTCATGCTTGAGACCAACAAGTCTCATGCTTGAGACCAACAAGTCTCATGCTTGAGACCAACAAGTCTCATGCTTGAGACCAACAAGTCTCATGCTTGAGACCAACAAGTCTCATGCTTCGAGACCAACAAGTCTCATGCTTGAGACCAACAAGTCTCATGCTTGAGACCAACAAGTCTCATGCTTGAGACCAACAAGTCTCATGCTTAGAGACCAACAAGTCTCATGCTTGAGACCAACAAGTCTCATGCTTGAGACCAACAAGTCTCATGCTTGAGACCAACAAGTCTCATGCTTGAGACCAACAAGTCTCATGCTTGAGACACCAACAAGTCTCATGCTTCGAGACCAACAAGTCTCATGCTTGAGACCAACAAGTCTCATGCTTGAGACCAACAAGTCTCATGCTTAGAGACCAACAAGTCTCATGCTTGAGACCAACAAGTCTCATGCTTGAGACCAACAAGTCTCATGCTTAGAGACCAACAAGTCTCATGCTTGAGACCAACAAGTCTCATGCTTGAGACCAACAAGTCTCATGCTTGAGACCAACAAGTCTCATGCTTGAGACCAACAAGTCTCATGCTTAGAGACCAACAAGTCTCATGCTTGAGACCAACAAGTCTCATGCTTGAGACCAACAAGTCTCATGCTTGAGACCAACAAGTCTCATGCTTGAGACCAACAAGTCTCATGCTTGAGACCAACAAGTCTCATGCTTGAGACCAACAAGTCTCATGCTTGAGACCAACAAGTCTCATGCTTGAGACCAACAAGTCTCATGCTTAGAGACCAACAAGTCTCATGCTTGAGACCAACAAGTCTCATGCTTGAGACCAACAAGTCTCATGCTTGAGACCAACAAGTCTCATGCTTGAGACCAACAAGTCTCATGCTTCGAGACCAACAAGTCTCATGCTTGAGACCAACAAGTCTCATGCTTGAGACCAACAAGTCTCATGCTTGAGACCAACAAGTCTCATGCTTCGAGACCAACAAGTCTCATGCTTAGAGACCAACAAGTCTCATGCTTGAGACCAACAAGTCTCATGCTTGAGACCAACAAGTCTCATGCTTGAGACCAACAAGTCTCATGCTTAGAGACCAACAAGTCTCATGCTTGAGACCAACAAGTCTCATGCTTAGAGACCAACAAGTCTCATGCTTCGAGACCAACAAGTCTCATGCTTAGAGACCAACAAGTCTCATGCTTGAGACCAACAAGTCTCATGCTTGAGACCAACAAGTCTCATGCTTGAGACCAACAAGTCTCATGCTTAGAGACCAACAAGTCTCATGCTTGAGACCTACAAGTCTCATGCTTCGAGACCAACAAGTCTCATGCTTCGAGACCAACAAGTCGCATGCTTGAGACCAACAAGTCTCATGCTTGAGACCAACAAGTCTCATGCTTGAGACCAACAAGTCTCATGCTTGAGACCAACAAGTCTCATGCTTAGAGACCAACAAGTCTCATGCTTGAGACCAACAAGTCTCATGCTTGAGACCAACAAGTCTCATGCTTCGAGACCAACAAGTCTCATGCTTGAGACCAACAAGTCTCATGCTTCGAGACCAACAAGTCTCATGCTTGAGACCAACAAGTCTCATGCTTGAGACCAACAAGTCTCATGCTTGAGACCAACAAGTCTCATGCTTGAGACCAACAAGTCTCATGCTTGAGACCAACAAGTCTCATGCTTGAGACCAACAAGTCTCATGCTTGAGACCAACAAGTCTCATGCTTGAGACCAACAAGTCTCATGCTTAGAGACCAACAAGTCTCATGCTTGAGACCAACAAGTCTCATGCTTGAGACCAACAAGTCTCATGCTTGAGACCAACAAGTCTCATGCTTGAGACCAACAAGTCTCATGCTTCGAGACCAACAAGTCTCATGCTTAGAGACCAACAAGTCTCATGCTTGAGACCAACAAGTCTCATGCTTGAGACACCAACAAGTCTCATGCTTGAGACCAACAAGTCTCATGCTTCGAGACCAACAAGTCTCATGCTTGAGACCAACAAGTCTCATGCTTGAGACCAACAAGTCTCATGCTTGAGACCAACAAGTCTCATGCTTGAGACCAACAAGTCTCATGCTTCGAGACCAACAAGTCTCATGCTTGAGACCAACAAGTCTCATGCTTGAGACCAACAAGTCTCATGCTTCGAGACCAACAAGTCTCATGCTTGGACACCAACAAGTCTCATGCATTGAGACCAACAAGTCTCATGCTTCGAGACCAACAAGTCTCATGCTTCGAGACCAACAAGTCTCATGCTGAGACACCAACAAGTCTCATGCTTGAGACCAACAAGTCTCATGCTTAGAGACCAACAAGTCTCATGCTTGAGACCAACAAGTCTCATGCTTGAGACCAACAAGTCTCATGCTTGAGACCAACAAGTCTCATGCTTGAGACCAACAAGTCTCATGCTTCGAGACCAACAAGTCTCATGCTTGAGACCAACAAGTCTCATGCTTGAGACCAACAGGTCTCATGCTTCGAGACCAACAAGTCTCCTGCTTCGAGACCGACAAGTCTCATGCTTGAGACCAACAAGTCTCATGCTTGAGACCAACAAGTCTCATGCTTGAGACCAACAAGTCTCATGCTTGAGACCAACAAGTCTCATGCTTCGAGACCAACAAGTCTCATGCTTGAGACCAACAAGTCTCATGCTTAGAGACCAACAAGTCTCATGCTTCGAGACCAACAAGTCTCATGCTTGAGACCAACAAGTCTCATGCTTGAGACCAACAAGTCTCATGCTTAGAGACCAACAAGTCTCATGCTTCGAGACCAACAAGTCTCATGCTTGAGACCAACAAGTCTCATGCTTGAGACCAACAAGTCTCATGCTTCGAGACCAACAAGTCTCATGCTTAGAGACCAACAAGTCTCATGCTTGAGACCAACAAGTCTCATGCTTGAGACCAACAAGTCTCATGCTTGAGACCAACAAGTCTCATGCTTAGAGACCAACAAGTCTCATGCTTGAGACCAACAAGTCTCATGCTTGAGACCAACAAGTCTCATGCTTCGAGACCAACAAGTCTCATGCTTGAGACCAACAAGTCTCATGCTTGAGACCAACAAGTCTCATGCATTGAGACCAACAAGTCTCATGCTTCGAGACCAACAAGTCTCATGCTTCGAGACCAACAAGTCTCATGCTTGAGACCAACAAGTCTCATGCTTCGAGACCAACAAGTCTCATGCTTGACACCAACAAGTCTCATGCTTAGACACCAACAAGTCTCATGCTTGAGACCAACAAGTCTCATGCTTGAGACACCAACAAGTCTCATGCTTGAGACCAACAAGTCTCATGCTTGAGACCAACAAGTCTCATGCTTGAGACCAACAAGTCTCATGCTTGAGACCAATAAGTCTCATGCTTGAGACCAACAAGTCTCATGCTTCGAGACCAACAAGTCTCATGCTTGAGACCAACAAGTCTCATGCTTGAGACACCAACAAGTCTCATGCTTGAGACCAACAAGTCTCATGCTTGAGACCAACAAGTCTCATGCTTAGAGACCAACAAGTCTCAAGCTCTGAGACCAACAAGTCTCATGCTTCGAGACCAACAAGTCTCATGCTTTGAGACCAACAAGTCTCATGCTTAGAGACCAACAAGTCTCATACTTGGAGACCAACAAGTCTCATGCGTCGAGAGGAACAAGTCTCATGCTTGAGACCAACAAGTCTCATGCTTGAGACCAACAAGTCTCATGCTTAGAGACCAACAAGTCTCATGCTTGAGACCAACAAGTCTCATGCTTAGAGACCAACAAGTCTCATGCTTGAGACCAACAAGTCTCATGCTTGAGACCAACAAGTCTCATGCTTGAGACCAACAAGTCTCATGCTTCGAGACCAACAAGTCTCATGCTTGAGACCAACAAGTCTCATGCTTGAGACCAACAAGTCTCATGCTTAGACACCAACAAGTCTCATGCTTGAGACCAACAAGTCTCATGCTTGAGACCAACAAGTCTCATGCTTCGAGACCAACAAGTCTCATGCTTGAGACCAACAAGTCTCATGCTTGAGACCAACAAGTCTCATGCTTGAGACCAACAAGTCTCATGCTTCGAGACCAACAAGTCTCATGCTTAGAGACCAACAAGTCTCATGCTTGAGACCAACAAGTCTCATGCTTGAGACCAACAAGTCTCATGCTTAGAGACCAACAAGTCTCATGCTTGAGACCAACAAGTCTCATGCTTCGAGACCAACAAGTCTCATGCTTAGAGACCAACAAGTCTCATGCTTGAGACCAACAAGTCTCATGCTTAGACACCAACAAGTCTCATGCTTGAGACCAACAAGTCTCATGCTTAGAGACCAACAAGTCTCATGCTTGAGACCAACAAGTCTCATGCTTAGAGACCAACAAGTCTCTATGCTTGAGACCAACAAGTCTCATGCTTGAGACCAACAAGTCTCATGCTTGAGACCAACAAGTCTCATGCTTAGAGACCAACAAGTCTCATGCTTGAGACCAACAAGTCTCATGCTTGAGACCAACAAGTCTCATGCTTCGAGACCAACAAGTCTCATGCTTGAGACCAACAAGTCTCATGCTTGAGACCAACAAGTCTCATGCTTCGAGACCAACAAGTCTCATGCTTGAGACCAACAAGTCTCATGCTTAGAGACCAACAAGTCTCATGCTTGAGACCAACAAGTCTCATGCTTGAGACCAACAAGTCTCATGCTTGAGACCAACAAGTCTCATGCTTGAGACCAACAAGTCTCATGCTTCGAGACCAACAAGTCTCATGCTTGAGACCAACAAGTCTCATGCTTGAGACCAACAAGTCTCATGCTTGAGACCAACAAGTCTCATGCTTGAGACCAACAAGTCTCATGCTTCGAGACCAACAAGTCTCATGCTTGAGACCAACAAGTCTCATGCTTGAGACCAACAAGTCTCATGCTTGAGACCAACAAGTCTCATGCTTGAGACCAATAAGTCTCATGCTTGAGAGACCAACAAGTCTCATGCTTGAGACCAACAAGTCTCATGCTTGAGACCAACAAGTCTCTATGCTTGAGACCAACAAGTCTCATGCTTGAGACCAACAAGTCTCATGCTTGAGACCAACAAGTCTCATGCTTGAGACCAACAAGTCTCATGCTTAGAGACCAACAAGTCTCATGCTTGAGACCAACAAGTCTCATGCTTGAGACCAACAAGTCTCATGCTTGAGACCAACAAGTCTCATGCTTGAGACCAACAAGTCTCTATGCTTGAGACCAACAAGTCTCATGCTTAGAGACCAACAAGTCTCATGCTTGAGACCAACAAGTCTCATGCTTAGAGACCAACAAGTCTCATGCTTGAGACCAACAAGTCTCATGCTTGAGACCAACAAGTCTCATGCTTCGAGACCAACAAGTCTCATGCTTGAGACCAACAAGTCTCATGCTTGAGACACCAACAAGTCTCATGCTTGAGACCAACAAGTCTCATGCTTGAGACCAACAAGTCTCATGCTTGAGACCAACAAGTCTCATGCTTGAGACCAACAAGTCTCATGCTTGAGACCAATAAGTCTCATGCTTGAGACCAACAAGTCTCATGCTTGAGACCAACAAGTCTCATGCTTGAGACCAATAAGTCTCATGCTTGAGACCAACAAGTCTCATGCTTGAGACCAACAAGTCTCATGCTTCGAGACCAACAAGTCTCATGCTTGAGACCAACAAGTCTCATGCTTGAGACCAACAAGTCTCATGCTTGAGACCAACAAGTCTCATGCATTGAGACCAACAAGTCTCATGCTTGGACACCAACAAGTCTCATGCTTCGAGACCAACAAGTCTCATGCTTGAGACCAACAAGTCTCATGCTTGAGACCAACAAGTCTCATGCTTAGAGACCAACAAGTCTCATGCTTGAGACCAACAAGTCTCATGCTTGAGACCAACAAGTCTCATGCTTGAGACCAACAAGTCTCATGCTTCGAGACCAACAAGTCTCATGCTTGAGACCAACAAGTCTCATGCTTGAGACCAACAAGTCTCATGCTTGAGACCAACAAGTCTCATGCTTAGAGACCAACAAGTCTCATGCTTGAGACCAACAAGTCTCATGCTTGAGACCAACAAGTCTCATGCTTAGAGACCAACAAGTCTCATGCTTAGAGACACCAACAAGTCTCTATGCTTGAGACCAACAAGTCTCATGCTTAGAGACCAACAAGTCTCATGCTTGAGACCAACAAGTCTCATGCTTGAGACCAACAAGTCTCATGCTTGAGACCAACAAGTCTCATGCTTGAGACCAACAAGTCTCATGCTTAGAGACCAACAAGTCTCATGCTTGAGACCAACAAGTCTCATGCTTCGAGACCAACAAGTCTCATGCTTGAGACCAACAAGTCTCATGCTTGAGACACCAACAAGTCTCATGCTTGAGACCAACAAGTCTCATGCTTAGAGACCAACAAGTCTCATGCTTGAGACCAACAAGTCTCATGCTTGAGACCAACAAGTCTCATGCTTGAGACCAACAAGTCTCATGCTTCGAGACCAACAAGTCTCTATGCTTGAGACCAACAAGTCTCATGCTTGAGACCAACAAGTCTCATGCTTGAGACCAACAAGTCTCATGCTTAGAGACCAACAAGTCTCATGCTTGAGACCAACAAGTCTCATGCTTGAGACCAACAAGTCTCATGCTTGAGACCAACAAGTCTCATGCTTGAGACCAATAAGTCTCATGCTTGAGACCAA